>NW_017306695.1:180121-182709 GCF_000935625.1 Nanorana parkeri | reverse complement strand
GCCGGCCATGATGTCATGGCCGGCTCCGCCCAGTTGTTATTGTTTAATGACAGATCAGCATCCCAAGGTCATGTGGGGAAGCTGGTCTGTCATTGCAACTGGGCGGAGCGAGTCGTGAGATCACGGCTGGCTCGGCCCAGCTGTCATTTGCGTGGAGATCAGTCGTCCCTTCGGCCGACCTTTCACCACGCTTCAGCTGTCTCAGTCGAGCCGAAGCATATGTAAGGCGGCCGAAGCGAGCCCAAGGATCAGCCGAAGCTATGGCTGGATCCTTCAGCTCTTTAGAGAATAACCACCTTAGTTTCAGGTGTCTGACTTTTCCTCATCTCATGGCTAAGCTCTGTCAATTGTCACCTTGCCTAACCAGTGAAAATGTCTTAACTAGACAGTGAGACAGTGTTATTGGCTAGTGGGAAGAAATATGACAGTGCTCAGCCACAAAATAAGGCCCCTGTGCTATATCACAGTGGGACATAGAATTAGCTTTTCTGGCAAACAAATGTAATGTCAAGCAGCTTATGGTTATCTGCACTTAAAGTAACATTAAACCCTCAGATTTTTAACATAAAACAATACTGTAATGTGTGCCTTAATGTAATCCATGGTTGTTTCCCTTCTCTTTGCTGCTCTTCCTTTTAAATCTGTATCTGTTCTCATGCTCTGCAGAACTTCTGTTTTGCAGCAGACTGCCTTGTCTCAGGAATGGATACACGGTGTCTGTGTATACGTTTGTATAGGCTTGTAACCTGAGCCAGCACTACAGGAAGAGGCCCTGAGCTGAAAAGGGAAGTTCTCCCCAAGCATGGGAAGACATGAGGATTTAAAAGGAAGAGCAGCAAAGAGAAGGGAAACAACCATGGATTACAGTAAGGCACACATTACAGTATTGGTTTATGTTAAAAAATCTGAGGGTTTAATGTCACTTTAAGCAAGATTTTACTTTAAAGTTTAAAATAGAGTACAGGTATCTGTGTGTATTGGTTCCTGACATGTATTTTAGACCCGGGAATTTATGTAGTAGTCTCACTGATGAAGTCATCTGAAATCAATTTTACCAACCTGATAGTATTTTCATTTTCAGAAGTTAGAGTAATTGCAAATCAATCATGATTGAGTATCGGATTCAATACTGATACACAAGGAGGTCAAAGAGGTTATTGTGTTTTACATATGTGCAATCTATATAAATGATGACTTCCTTAAATAATATTACTAAAATTGCACATTCTATCCTGTGCGCAGTTTAGAAACTCATACCCAATGTGTTAGAATAATATGAATAATAATGCAGTAAAATGATATCATTTGTGGCTCTCTGTGCCCCATCATTTACATAAATGACACCACATAAATTAGGTCTAGTAAAATGGATGGTCTTAACTAAGATTCAATTTGTATTAAAATGGCAAGCAAAAATAACAATCTAAATGTTGTCATTAAATATTTTTATAATTGACAATAGAGTTTACAGTAAATGTTCTGTGTTCTGTTTTCACTGATAAACATAGGCAGTTGAAATAGGATTATGAATTATGATTAGTTGTGTAAATTTCAATTAAATATGTATGTAAGATATGGGGAGTGGGGGATATTGCACATATCAAACTAACTAAATAATGAAACCCTTTCTCTTTGAAAATCTAAACAATGGATGCTACATGTCATTAGAATGATTTACTAACGGAGTTGTTATGAATTATGTGAATACTTACCAAATTATCCAGTCAGGTGAAAACAAATTCCTATTTACTTTTAATACCCACTCGTGTCCAGCTGCTTTTCACACGGTTGGGTAATATTGAGAGAATATTCACACAAAACTTTCAGTAAAAATTCTCAAGTTCTTTGGTAAATCATCCTCCATGTTTTGTTCAGTTTGGTGGTCCATTTCCTGCTGAAGTTCTATGCCATACTGTCCACCGCACTTTTTAACTAAGAACATGAGAATAAGTCACAAACTCAACTCTTTTTTTAATGATTTTATTTATTAATTTCACAGTGTTCCCTTTGGGGGAGGTGGAATAATATGGTGCTGTCCATGATAGACAACATGACACTCGTCCTAAATGTCTTCTGTAACATAATTATAAAAGTTTTTTTCATTAGGCTAAAACCCGGGGAATAGGAGCAGAAGATGGCTTAGTATGTCTTACTGGTCTAGAAATTATTTTCTGTACCTTCTTCATATTGTGTTAGCATGATTATTAAAGCTAGGTATTTTTGTATGTTTTGACGGTCCTTGCTGGGGGATGAGACACTGGCTAATGCTCTTTTTTGATTGCCCGACATTCTGTACCCTTTCACTCTTTCTTCGGCAGAACATATTAATGCGGACAAAATAGTTCCCCTATACCAAAACAAAGTAGTTTTGGGCAGTGGTGGACCTAAGGAACAAAGGGCCCTGGTGCAAGATTTTTTTTTTGGCCCCCCCCCCCAAAAAAAAACCCCCACAAACACAGTGCTCTCCTCCCGCAGCGCTCGGCCGGCTTTCACTTTCTATCCTCCCCGCTGGGACACAGAGCAGCGCCCAGCGGGGAGGAAAGGAAGCAGGGATGCGTTACTGTATCGGCAGAAAAATGTCATTATTG
>NW_017306695.1:169608-174689 GCF_000935625.1 Nanorana parkeri | reverse complement strand
TCAGCTGGAATGGGAAATATGGTGAATGTCACCATAAACGTATATGGCTGGCTTTGTTTGCTCTCTTTCTCGATCCACTCAAATTGAAATCCTTCCTCCTCAGTTCTCCTACACTAACAAAATCCAGCCGCAAACCACACATCACACTAGAGAACACTTTATTACAGGTTACACAGCTCTGCTCAGTCCAGTCTTAAGTCCGCTCCTCTGACATGTTTCACCCAATCAAGGGCTTCGTTGAATAAATGTGCATCAAGCCATGGACATGCTCAGCCTTTGGGCACCCATTTTTCGCTGCTGTCTGGTTGTGAAGGAGCGGTGTTAATATGGACTTTTCAGACTTGCAGAGCACTTTCATTAATTTTTTTTTTCTACTTTAAGATCTGCTTTCATTTTGTTGCAGATCTTCTAAAGAAATATTATCATGGCAGAAAGATATTGAAAATATATTATGCTCCTCACCCTCCTCACTTTTCTATTTCACTCTTAACTCTCTCATGAGTCAAGACCCTACTGGTGCATTCCACACTTTCTGTAGACAGTTTGTCCTGCCTTGGAACAGGCCTACCTGCTGAACCATGTCTGTTCCTGACATTATGGTATCCACCACCTAGATGTGCCAATTGGTTGGAAGTCTCAGTATTACCCAGCAGTTTCTCTGTACGACCTCATGAAAGAAATTCTGTTGCCTACCAAAATGTCTTTGTCACCATACATTATGTGTGTTCTCAGTCCTTTTGCTGTTTATCTTTATTCTGTACTGTTGTGTATCCTGACTGTTGTTTTCTATGCAACAAAATGTATAATAAAGATTATAATAAAAAAAAAAAAGAAAATACAATATGCTTTTTAGCTGTGCATTACTTTTAAGCCAGAAACACAAGCTGTTTATTTAAGGTTAAGTCCACTTTGTAAAACAGTTACATAGAAGCTTTTCCAAGCACTTCATTGATAAAGTTATAGGTTGTTATAAAGAATAGCCTCTGCAGCATCAGTGATTCAAGCAATATTATATAACAGCACCTTTACACTATCTCCTAAGTTTTAAGTCAGCTCCTAATTAATATGAAGTGTTGTGAGCATGTTGTGCAGTAAGATAGTAAAAAAAAAAAAAAATTTCTACCAATATATTAACAGTAAAAAGGTAAGAAAGGAGCAGATAGGCCCAATCAAGGACGAAAACGGGAAGTTACTCACAAGTGACAAGGAGAGGGCCGAGGCGCTGAACAATTTTTTGTCCTCAGTATACACTCATGAGGGAATCAGGTTCGACGTACGTGATAAAACACATAGTTCAACCGATAATGGTTGACGGAAAGCATCTCTGCAGGATCTGTGGTGGGCTCCGCGAGGTCTGCGGTGGGCAGAGCCCACCTCAGATCCTGCACGGCCCCCTGAGACTCTGCAGAGCCCCCCACAGATCCTGCAGAGACCCTGAAGTCTGCAGGATCTCAGGGGTGCTGTGCAGGGTCTGTGGTGGGCTTTGCAGGCTGCAGAGCCCCCCAAAGGGTATTGCACAGCCCACCTGAGACTCTTTGGTGGGCTGTGCAGAATCTATGCCGGGCCCTGCCAGCACAGTTCTCTTACCTGGCACGGGAAACCCAGCCTCCACCGCTGCCTCGGTGCCCAAATGTCACATCCTCTTCGGCAGCGCCTCCCGCCTCTTCCATCGCTGTCCCAGGACTCGATGAGGACTTCTATTGGAACATCTACTCAGGCCCTGCAGATTATTTACAATATGTACCCAGTTACACACCACTGCTCCCCTTCTTTGGCGAAGAGGGTTCTTTACAGTAAGAGCGGTTAAGGTCTGGAACTCACTGCCAACGGCAGTGATTTCAGCCAAGAGTGTAGATTTGTTCAAGAAACGTTTGGACAATTTCTTGAGGGACCGTAATATCCAGGGATACCAGTATACCTAAGAATGAGATGATGCGTGGACCTATATGGGTTGGACTTGATGGACGTATGTCTTTATTCAACCCCAAATACTATGTGACTATGTAACTATGTAAGGTAAAGCTCTCTTTCCGATTTTACACAAATGTGGAACTTATACTGCAGCTAGATGTTATCTAAAATTGAATCTCACTCGTAATTTCAGCCATGCATTGCCCTTCTACAAGATAGTAAAGAGTGCAAGTCCTTGGTTGTCAGGCTGTGCTTTATTACAGTCATAATGCATAAGGAAAAACAAGGCATGAATGGAAGATAGAACAGTCATATCCAACTTATCCATCAATATTTTCTGCATCGGTAGAGACCTTCACAGCCCAGTAATGCCTGGCAAGTTACTGCTTACGACTCTTTTATGCTCATGAAAAAAACATAACAGTCATCCTTCATGGATGAAATATTCTATATGTATTCTTCTAATGCCACTATAATTTGGATATATTCATCTGTGCCTTTTTTTCTTGGTCTTCCTAACATTGCAACTGGTTTTAAGATGTGCTTGGGGGATTCCATTCCTCTCTACAACAAGAGAGGATCATTAATCTCCAAACAAGGAATGAGAGCCTTGTTCCTTCTGCAAATCACTATCTGGACTGAACACTGCAAAAATGCTGATTGTTGAAACAAGATTAATATCAATGTTTGTGTAAAAGCTATAGAAAAATATTGTGTTTAGGAAGTGATATCCTTTAGAATAAAATGATGATACATGATATGGATATAGCAGCGCGGGCTCCGAACACTCTTGTCTTAAATTGTTTCAGCAGCTGTGTGGCCTTTCTGCCCTCAGAAACAATATATTCTAATAGAAATGTGGTATGCTGCTCACATTAAAATAGAGCTTGCTCTAAAACAATAGCTAATAATTCTACTAAACAGCCTGAAAGATAAACTATTGAAAAAGGAAACAATATGCTTGTTTATCCAACCAAAGAGCAGGAGAAACAAAACTAGTTTTCTTTTTTGCTTTATTGCTGATAAACATTTTCACAAAAACGAAATCATTAAATACTTAGATCCTACATATTTACATATGTATTTCCTCTGGCCATTGAGCTGTTAAAGGGCCAGTCTGCCTACAATTTTTCAGTTGTAGATGGAATCTAGTGGGTGAGGCAGTAATTACTTTCCTGTATCTTTTGGGATATTCCGGGACCAACATTAGAGGAGAACTATGGGGTCAGTGTTTTTCCCCAGAGTTCTCCTTAGGGTAACGGGAGGACACAAACTAGCGTCCTCCCGTTACCCTAAGCTCAGTATACCGCGAGCTACAGCTCACGGTATACTGAGACGCTGCAGCCGGAGCGGATTCCGACATCGATGTCGAGATCCGCCCAGCTGCGTGAGTGAGTACCCGCCCCCTCCCCGCTCCGTTCCGCCAGTCAGCGCTGGCAGATCGGAGCGGGGAGAGGGGAATCCAGCCCCTCCCCCTGTCACGGCAGAGAGCCGTGACAGGATCGAGAGGTGAGCGAACCCGGTATGTGTTCGCTCAACTCCCGATCCACTGAGCCGACCTGTGACAGTCTCATTGTCACAGGTCAGCTAGAACTATGAGGTGAGTGGAAATCACTCATCTCATAGTTCTCCTTTAATTGCTCTGTTCTGCTTATTAGGGTTGCCACCTGTCAGGGATTCACCTGTACAGTCCAGGTTTTGAGTCCTTTATGTTCTGTGTCCTGGTTTCAGGCCAGCTAAAACCCAGACAGGGGAAATCACGGGGTCCTGGTGTCAGGGCCGCCTATAGGGGGGTACAACCAGCCCTCATCTGCTCTCAGCCGTATTGCAGCCTTTGTCTTCCAGTCTCGGTCCCCAAGTCAGTGCCAGTTCGCATGCTCCATCTCCCCAGTTGGTATGTCCCATGTCCTGCTGCCCACTCTGTTCTCTCATCTGGTGACACAGCAGCTGCGTTAATTTTGGAGGAGCCACCGGCATGATTCAGCAAACTCCTACTGTCTCCCATCTCCCACACTACTAGCAGCACCTGTTGAGGCAACGATTGTAGGATCTGGTGGAACTGAGATGACATTTGTTGCAGAGCAGGTATCTCTGGCTGAAAGTGATGGTGGAAGAACAGCAGGGTGTATTAGAGAGCAAGCTGGCAGTTTGTTCATTTATTTCTGCAATCTGCACTGTTTACTCCTGACCTGCGAACTCTGCACTGTTTACTGTTGATCTCTGAAGTCTGCACTATTTACTGCTGATCTCTGTACTCTGCACTGTTTACTCCTGACCTCTGCACTGTGCGTTAATCCTGACCTCTGAATTTTGCACTATTTACTCCCGACCTCTGCACTATGTGTTAATCCTAACCTCTGAATTCTGCACATTTTTCATGACCTCTGGACTCTGCCTTACTTATGTCTGACCCCTAAACTTTGAATTACTTACTCCTGATGTCTGAACTCTGCATTACATACTTCTGACCTATGAATTTTATTCACTATATACATTACATACTTCTGAACTCTGTTCACTATGTACATTACATACTTATGATCCCTGCACTCTATACATAGGCTCAAGTATTAAATCCCTCTCACTGCAATTTTGTCACATTCACAATTTGTCCATGTATGCCACCTCATTCCTCTCCTCTGGGTGACCAGGGGGTCTTACGGGGGGCAGATGGTGGATGGGCCTAGCCAGGAAGTCTGTATGTGTTGTATTGATGTGCAGGGTTTTTTGTTAACAGCGGGGGGAGAATTTTTTTTTTCTTTCTGTAACATGCGTTGCAGTGTTCTGTAATGGGTTGTAATGTGATGTGCTGTGCTTTATTTCAGCATGATCCATTTTCACAAAGTGAACACAAAGCAACACTGATGTGAACTTTTGGAAACAACAGATTTTGGCTTGTTATTGCATTGGGCCTGCATTGAGCAATGCAGCCCAACCAACAAATGTGGTGTGAATGGAACCAAAGAGAGACCCTTTTAAAGGTCACAACAGCTGTGTGGACCTGAGAACACAAACACAGAAATTCTGGCACTGGAATTCCGGAAGGTAGTTTAACCCTCCAGCATCAACCAAAATCTTATAGGGTATTATTAGCACTATGCACTGAATGATCCAGGAAGGGCGGGGGGGGGGGGGGGGGGAAACAGTTGGCTCTGCCTCTAGATTGGCAG
>NW_017306695.1:167189-169584 GCF_000935625.1 Nanorana parkeri | reverse complement strand
AGCGGGGTCGCGGGGTGGGGGTGGAGTGGAAAAGAGGTGAAAAGAGTACACAAAGAGACACAAAAGGGAGAAGGAAATGAGAGAACTAGAGGAAGGGGAAACCACCCCATCTCTCAAGGACACATGTCAGACTCCTATCGTAAAGATAGGTAGTCAGGGGATAGTATGAACTCCATCCAGTAAAACCAGGTGTGGTTGAGTTTTTCAGAGGTGTGTTTAAGGGAAGTCATGAGGTCCTCAATGAGGTAGAAGTCTTGAATGTGATCGAGCACATGCCCAATACTGTGGGGTTCTGGGTAATCCACACTGCAGGGATACAAGATGAGCTGCATTAACTATATGTCTTACGATCGAATGTTTTTAGATTCACATGGGAATGGAATTGTGATGGAGTAAGAAGAAGGCTGGTTCTCAAGGCACAAGCCAAATATATCTCTTGACCATGCGATTCCATACAAAGGAGGCTATGAACAACAATCTGAGATGAGAAAACTTAAAAGAGAACTATGGGGTAAGTGTTTTTCCCCATAGTTCTCTTAAGGGTCACGGGAGGACATATACTAGCGTCCTCCCCTGACCCAAAGCTCAGTATATCGCGAGCTACCACCACAGCCAGGGCCGATCTCGACAATGCTGACGAGATCCACCCTGCTGCATGATTGACAGCTGGCTCTGCCTATCTAGAGGCAGAGCTAGCTGTACCCACCCCCTCCCCGTCCGTTCCTCCAGTCAGTGCTGGAGGATCGGAGCGGGGAAGTGGGGAATTCCTGTGGGGAGCCGTGACTGACAGTCACTGCTCTCTGGAGGGACATGATCGAGAAGTGAGCGAGCAATGGTATGTGTTCGCTCACTTCCCGATCTATTGAGCCGACGTGTGATAGTTTCATTGTCACACATCGGCTCTAACTATGAGTATGAGTGGTTTTCACTCACCTCATAGTTCTCCTTTAAATATGGACATGTCTCAGTCAGTAAGAAGTCTCTTTTTACCTTTCTGCTCTTCTAGGTGTCCTGGTTACCCTCCTTTTACCCAATTATAACCATGTACGAGGAGATATTAAAGCAGAAATCCTGAGCATACAAATGTAGATCAGAATCAAGTTTCATTTTTCTGATTTTCTAAAGAATTATGTTAACTTTGCGATTCCTCACAACAATGTACAATCATGGCCATATGAAATTACTGTTATTTAAAAATTTTTGTAAATTGACTGGGTATTGTAGTGAACACAGCCTCAAGTGAAAACTACCCCTGCCTAAAATGTTGGACACTTTAATAAATTTATTTTTGTTATTGGTGTCTAGGATTGTACTTTGTACTTGACAATTTAGCACACCTGGGAACTATTTAGGGAGCTAACACCTCATTTACTAATTCACTGTTTATCTACGCTTATATATATATATATATGTGTATTGCTTCTGACCTGAAGAAGAGAGGTTCACTCTCGAAAGCTTGTCTTTTATATATTTTGTTAGTCCAATAAGAAAGGTATCATTGCACACTGCAATACTGCGTTTTTGTCTTTTTTGACATCTTGTCTACTGGACTAATACGGCTTACCCATTTATATTGCACTATATATATATATATACAGTATATAAATATATATATATAATATTATATACACACACAGAGTTCGGAGAGCAGAGATAAATGCTCCTTATTGGGTATTGATTACCCATGTGTGCAGTGCTTAAAAGAAGTAGTTACTAGAAGTGATGATCAAATTTTGTATTGTAATAATATTTTTCATTGCTTCTTTCAATAGACATACTGTATATAGATTAAATAGTGGCTTGTGTTCATTCCAGGGGGATTTCTATGCTAATCCAGATTTTGTAAAAAGAAAATAATAATAAAACAAGTTAACTAAATATGTTCTCCCTTTCCAAAACCCCAATGTATATTAATGTCCTCCAGGGAAGTTCCCTGTTCTAGAAGAACATGAACAAAATGCCTTTCTCTGCAGCTACAACTTACCCTGAAGATAACTTTTAACTAAAGTAGTGATGAGTGGGGGCTCGGTACAAACCCAGTTTGCATGAATTAATCCAAGCGATCGCAAAACTCTGACTGGCACACCACCTTCCCAGGCCAATTGTAATTCCTGAGATTGGTGGCAGGACAGTGGGTGGTACAGTGGGTGGGCAGACAGTGGGCCAGGCTAGGGCAATATGTCCAAATTGTCCTTTTAAAAAGTGGGGGCTTAGATGATAGGTCTACAGAGTGGTGGCTAGGTGGGAGCACTGTGTGTACACCATTCCAGTGACACTGACAGTACCTGTTGGCAGGCCCGTCTTTAATACTGATCGGACCCTGGGCAAACATTTTCTTGGGCCCCCCCCAGGAATTTCTCTCACCTCCCCAACACCCAGAAAAAAAAAAAACACA
>NW_017306695.1:95182-166124 GCF_000935625.1 Nanorana parkeri | reverse complement strand
GGTCTCACCAGCCTGGTTAGACCCCTCAGAGCCCTGGTGAGACCCCACAGAGCCCTGGTTAAACTAGGGCTCTGTGGGGTCTCACCAGGGCTCTGTGGGGTCTCACCAGTCCTGGTAAACCCCACAGAGCCCTGGTGAGAACATACAAAGCCCTGGTTTAACCAGGGCTCTGTGAGGGCTCACCAGGGCTCTGTGGGGACTGGTTAGACCACACAAAGCCTGGTAAAACCCCACAGAGCCTTTGTTAAGCCAGGGCTCTGTAGGGTCTCACCATGGCTCTGTAGGGTCTCGCCAGGGCTCTGTAGGGTCTAACCAGCTTGGTCTAACCAGCTTGGTTAGACCCCACAGGGCCCTGGTGAGAGCCCAAAGAGCCCTGGTGAAATCCCAAAGAGCCCTTCAGAGCTCTATAGGGTCTCATCAGGACTTTGTAGGGTCCCAACAGGGCTCTGTGGGGTTTAACCAGGGCTGGTGAGACCCCCACAGAGCCCTGGTGAGACCCTCGCAGAGGCCTGGCTAAACCAGGGCTGTGTGGGGGCCTCACCAGGGTAGCAGGCCTGTGGGGGTCTCACCAGGGCACTGTGGGATCTAACCAGCCTTGTTAGACCCCACAGAGCCCTAGTGAGACCCCACAGGGCCCTGGTTAAACCAGCGCTCTCCACAGCGCTCTCCTCAGGGCTCTCCAGGCCGCCACTCACCAGTACTGTGCTGGCCGTGTCTCGGGGGTGGGAGCAGGCAGGACCAGGCGGTGCCGACATAGTCTCCATCTGCTGCTGAAGATAAACTCCAAACTCCCAGCCAGAGATCCTGGTGTGGTGGATGGGAGGGGTGAGGTCATTTCTCATTGGCTGGTGGGCAGAGCTCCAGAAGACCGAGTGAATGGACCGCACAGACGATCGAGGAAACGTATAAGCGCTCAGCACTGTCATTGTCAAACTGAGAGTCTCAGTTTGACAGTGGCAGGGCTGAGAGCTCGCAACGTTACCTGACTGCGAGCGAGGTGATGTGCTGTTCCGACGGGGCAAACAAGGCGCCCCTATTATTCATAGGGGCGTCGGACCCCTAGGAGTAATGTGCAGTGACACAGGCTCTGCTGCTCAGCCTCCAGCTGTGAGAGTTCCGCGGCTGCCCCTGAGGAAAAAAAAACCCTTCCTGCATGTGGGCAGGAAGGTTTTTTTTTCCTGTGCTGATTCTACGGTACGACCGAGGCGGTACGGACACTTTGCCGATCCCTGCGCTACGCGGGCGATCCTATCGGCAAGTTTCTGCTGGCAGCGGGCTCAAGGGGCAGCTGCTTTGGGCCCCACATGGTCCTCATGGTGGCAGCCATTGTCCTCATGGTGGCAGCCATTTTGGACATGTGCAGACTGCAGTCTCTTTTATATCCTCTGATTGCATCACTGCTTGCCTGCTGCCTGGGCGTCGCACAGTGATGATGTGGCAACACCTGACTATATCAGTCTGCTCCGGATTCAGGTTCATTGCCCTTGCGTTTGTGCTCCAAGGTGCATCTCTGGCGATCTGAGTTCCTTTGTGTGTTCCTGTGTATGATCCGGTCCGGCTGACGTTTCCTCTGGCTCTCGATCCTCCGCATCGGCAGACGTACCCGCATTGGACTCGATTCCGGCTTGGACGACTACCCGCTTTGGACTTGACCCTAGCTTGGACGACTACCCGCTTTGGACGTGATCCCGGCTCGGCAGATGTACCCACATTGGACTTGACCGGCTTGTTCCTGACCTCGCTGCTCCCTGATGAATGTTTATTTATGTTCCTTTAAATAAACACCTGTATTTTACCTGCGTTTCTGTGTGGTCTGGTTTCCTGGCTCCCGTGACACACTGCCACCTACAGGGCTTCCTGACAGAGCCCCCCACCAAAGAGCGGCCTCCGGATGCGACCAGGGGAAGGCTTCTCGGGGCGAGCCCGATGGAACGCCCTCACTTTGGCGTCCGCATCGACATTCCCCGAGGGCTCCCAGGATCGCTCCTCGGGACCATACCCCTTCCAGTGGACGAGATACTCAAGGACCCCACGCCGGCGGCGGGAGTCCAAGATCTCCTGGACTTCGTACTCATCATCGTTATTCAGCTGAATGGGAGGTGGCGGAGCAGGCGCCTGGCCCGGGAATGGGTTGGCACGGAATGACTTCAACAAGGACACGTGGAATTCCAGGTGGATTCCCAGGGATGCAGGCAACCGGAGCTTGGCAGCAACGTTGTTGACCATACTCACGATCACGAAGGGACCAAGGAAACGGGGTCCCAGTTTTCGGGAGTGACAGGACAGCTTGAGGTGCAGTGTGGAAAGCCACACCTTGTCCCCGTCTTTGTATCTGGGGGACTCCATGCGTCTACGGTCTGCCTGCGTCTTGTGTCGCTGCTGAGAGCCCTGGAGTTGTTGCGTTAGGGTCCGCCTCAGTTCTCGGAGGTGCCGGAGCCACTGAGCCACTTCAGGCACGGGGACATCAAGGGGGAGAGCCGGGAGAATCATGTCATAGGAACAAGTTCGCGGTTTGTTGGGCCGTCGGGAGACCGAAGGTCAGAATGAAGTGGGACATCTTGGTACATCTGTCTACCACCACCATAATGGTGGTACAGGCTTGCGAAGGAGGTAAGTCCATGATGAAATCCATTGCTATGTTGCGCCATGGAAGGGTTGGCACTGGCAGAAGCTGTAACAACCCAACGGGTTTTGAGGTGGGACGTTTGTGGAGTGCACACACGGAACAAGACTCTATGAAGGAGCGTATGTCGGCTGCCAAAGAGGGCCACCAAAACCAACGTAGGATGCATTCCGTGGTGTTGCGCCTACCTCGGTGGCCCGCTGTGGGGTGCTCATGGTGATGCTGTAATACAGGCAGTCACTGGGGGACTGGGACATAGATCCACTGTTGGTGGTAGCGAAGCCCCTGCCTTACCGGCAGATGGGTTGCCTCCTTTGGAGCTGGCGTACTGGCCCGTCTGATCCTCTCGATCAAGGAGTGTTGGGTGGCCAGAAAGTATGCGGCTGGCAGGATCGGTTCCGGAGGTGCAGGGTCGGCCTCAGAGGAGCACATACGGGACAAGGCGTCGGCCTTGCCGTTCTTGGATCCCGGTCGATAGGATAAAAAGAGAGCCCACCTGGCTTGTCGGGGACGCAGTCGCTTGGCACTGCAGAGATACTCGAGGTTGCGATGGTCGGTGTACACCACCACAGGGTTTTTGGCTCCCTCCAGCAAATGTCTCCATTCCTCCAGGGCGTCCTTGATGGCGAGCAGCTCCCTCTCGCCCACATCATAGTTGCGTTCGGCCCGGTGAGTTTGCAGGAATAAAAGGCAATGGGATGGAGAAGCTGCTTCTCCCCTTGGACCTGGGAGAGAACGGCCCCGATGGCCCCCTCGGAGGCGTCGGTCTCTAGAAAAAACGGGCGAGAGGCGTCCGGTTGTACCAGGATAGGTACCTGTGTGAACAGCCTCTTGAGGTGCTGGAATGCCTGTTGGACCGCCGGGGTCCATTCAAACAGGGCGTTGCTCCTGGTCAGCGCAGTGATGGGAGTGCAGATCGCTGAAAAGTTCCGAATGAATCATCGGTAAAAATTGGCAAAGCCAATGAACTGCTGCACCATTCGCCGATTGCGAGGGACAGGCCAATTCTGGACGGCCTGGATCTTCCTGGGGTCCACCTCCACTCGGCCTGGGGATAGGATGTAGCCCAGGAATTCGATGGACGAGACTTCGAAGGTGCTTTTTTCAAGCTTGCCATAGAGATTGTGAGTCCGCAGACGCTGGAGCACTGATTTGACATGCCATTCTTGTTGTGGCAGTGTTCTGGAAAAGACAAGGATATCGTCCAGGTATACCACAACATGGGTATCCAACAGGTCACGGAAGACGTCGTTGACGAAGCACTGAAATGTAGCGGGGGCGTTACAGAGCCCGAAGGGCATGACAAGGTACTCGTAGTGCCAAAACCGTGAGCGGAATGCTGCCTTCCTGTCTTCCACTCACCCCCCTCCTTGACACGGATGAGATTGTAGGCCCCCGGAGGTCGATTTTAGTGAAGAAACGGGCATCCTTGACTCTGTCCAGCAAGTCGGGAATGAGGGAGAGCGGGTACCGGTTCTTCTTGGTGATGTCGTTCAGGGCCCGGTAATCGACACAGGGCCGGAGACCCCCATCTTTTTTTCTTACAAAGAAGATGCCGGCCCCGACTGGAGAGGTCGAGGGGCGGATGAACCCCTTAGCTAGGCTCTCTTCTATGTAGTCCTTCAGGGCCCTGGTCTCAGGTTCGGACAGATTATACAGGCGCCGGTACGGCAGTGGGGCTCCAGGGAGCAGGTCAATGGGGCAATCATAAGGCCTGTGTGGCGGCAAGGCGTCTGCTCCCTTCTTTTCAAAAACGTCGGCATAGTCCCGATATTTGTCAGGCGGTCTGTGTACGACGGTGTCCAGAACCGTAGGAGGGCTCGGAGCCGGAGACGCGTGCCCGGAGGGGGGGCGTGAAGGTGATGGAACCAGAGGTGCAGTTGATCGTTGGGTTGTGTCTTCTAAGCCACTGAATGCCTAGAATGACTGGAAACAAAGAGGAAGGCACGATGTCCCACACGATCTTCTCGGAATGGTGATTACCGATGCGGAGGAGCAAGGGATGGGATTCCATGGAGATAGGTCCCGTCTTTAGGGTGCTGCCATCCACCAGATGCAGCTGGGATGGGTTCTTGTCCATAAAACAGCTGCTTGCGCCCGAATCAATGATGGCAGAGAGGCCAATATCGTTCTTGTCCAGCTGCAGGGAAACAGGGATGGTGAGATGAGACGAGTTGTTATACATAGGTAGGTTAATGCATACTGTGGGTGTCTCCGGCCTACCTGTAGGGGGTTTGATGGGACAGTCATTCAGGAAATGGCCCGGTTTTGCGCAGTATAAGCACAGATGCAGTGTTTGTCTCCTGGTTCTCTCCACCGTGGACAGGGGACCCCGAACAGCCCCGATGTGCATCGGCTCCCCCTGGTTACCGTCTGCCGCCGTAGGAACAGATACCGGAACCAGAAGCAGTAAGGACTCCGGCCGGAGGCGAGGTCTGTTATCGCTCCCGTCGTCTCTCCCGGAAGTGGCGATCCAGGTGGGTCATTGAGTCCATCAGGCCTCCCAAGGAGCCCGACACCCCGGTGCGGGCGAGCTCATCCTTGAGCTACTCGGACAAGCCGATGCGGTACTGGTCAATCAAGGCCACCTCGTTCAAGCCGGGGCTACCTCACGAAATACCATGATGTAATCCTCCACCAGACGTCTGCCCTGGCGGAGGGTGCGCAAGGTACCCCTGGAGGTTGAAGAACGCAGGGGGTCATCATAAAGTCTTTGCAAAGCTGCGGCAAAGGACTCCCAGGATGCCAGCACTGGGTCATCGGCCTGTAGGAGTTGGTGCACCCAGGTCTGGGGAGGCCCTGCAAGCAAGAAAATCGCTGTGCGTATCTTGACGAAGTCCGTGGCATATGTGCGAGGCTTCAGGGAAAACAACAGCTCGCAGGAAATAATGAAGGAGCGGTACTTCCTCCGGTCGCCTGAAAACCGTTCAGGGAGGCTGACCGACGGCTCGCTAGAGACCACCTCCAGGGTGCGTGTCAGCGTAGGGGGAGTCGAGGGTGGTAGCGCGGTACACTCTGCGATGCGTTGCTCCTGCGTGGCCACCCTTTGTAGCAGGTGCTCATGACTGGCCTGCATCTCCTGGAAGGCCTGCGTCATGAGGGTAAGTTGCTGGGTCAGGGCCGTCACGGCATCCACCGCTTCTGCGGGTTCCATGGTATAAGGCTGAGTTATTATGTCAGATGTACCAGGGAGCTAGTAGCGAGATGAGGAACCCACTCGCAGTAAGCAGCATACAGTCCAGAAACGAGGTACAAGTTTAGGGGTAATCCAAGAGGGGTAGTCAATGTCCAATCCGGGTCGAGGCAGGCAGCGAAGTTTCTAAGGCGAAAGACAGCCCAAGGGTCAGCAAATGGGAAGGATACGAAGGGGCAACAAGGAAACCAGAGGATCAGCAGGGAGGTTAGGTGTTCGCAATAAGGTGGAATAACTCAGCAATAAGCCAGACCTCAGGCCAGGTTTTTATAGCCAGGGGAGGTAGGACCACCCCCCTGGTCACCGAGGCAACCAGGACGCTTCCCTCCCCGGGAACCAGTGGCAGGCGAGGAAGATGGAAGGTGTGTACTGGGAACCTCCCCCAGCAAGGCTCACACCTGATAGCCCGATGACACAGGAGCGCTATGCTCGCGCTCCCGGGGATGCGGGCGCAGCCTGCGTACTGCACATGCGCACACGCCGCGCGACTCGCGCATGCGCACCCCAGGCACCAGGTGTTCTACCGAGCTGAAGGGGAACTCGTGCCCTGCGCCATGCCCGTGGTCCCCAAGCAGAGGTAACACCCCCTGCTTCCTGACACTTGTTCGTGTGGACGCAAAAATAATCCCCAGCATTGGTTCTAGTAGATGCAAAAATAACCCCAACATTGGTTCCAGTGGATGCAAAAATAATCTCCAGCATTGTATGCACAAATAACCCCAACATTGGTTCCAGTGGATGCAAAAATAACCCCAACATTGGTGCCAGTGGACGCAAAAATAACCCCCAACATTGGTGGTCAGTGGATGCAAATATAACCACCAGCATTGGTGGTCACTGTTATTATTAATTGACCCCTTCCTCCACCTCCACACTTTGATTCTAATTGCTAGCCTTTTGTGCAATCAATCCCTTTGCTTCACTTTTTTGGTTCTTTTTATTTTGGGGGTAAAATAGGTTTTTTTATGTCAAACAGCTTTTTGTATTTTGATTTTTATTGCTGCAAGGCCTCTAAAAAAAGGCTGTTAAAAAAAGCTTTTGTTTCAGTGGTAGTTATTTATTAGTTTTCATTTCTTTGGGAAGGATGTTGATTTGAATTTTATATTGACAGGGTATTTTTTAGATGTAGGGTGCGAGCAGCATTCACTACAAAGTGCAAGAACAATGTGCACCTAAACCACCTCAAGTTATATCAGTCATATTTACTGCGCCCCCTATCCCCATAGTAAAAAGACAAGTTAGCAATATACTGGTTATGTCTACTATCACAGATTTAAACTGTCCTGCACCAGCTTACTTTAAACTGCTGTATCCTCTACAGTATAATGATTTTCATCCTAAAATGTCATCCTGAGCTATGTGTCTCTAATAAAGTACAGTAGGATCTAATTCTTAACAAGTGTTTGATAGAAATTGGTCAGCAGCAGGCAGTTTTGGATCAGTGAGAACAAGGACAGCCTCAGCGAACTACTGCCCAATTTCTATCTGCCTGTCAAAGTGGGCCTATTACAATTTGATTAGGAACCATTAGGTTTTCTGCAGTGCTAACACCTTTCTTATTCTAGAGTGACAAAGATGCTCTTCCATAGATACAGTACAGTGAATAATTGATGTGATCCTAGAACAAGAAGTGTGTTACTGGCAAGATAAGAAGGTAAAAATATAGTTTAAAAAAGCCTAAAAATTGCAAAAATATTATTTTACCAAAACAAATATGATTCCAAATTTACATTCAACCACTTGGGAGAGAGAATATCCACTTCGTGTATCCATTCAGCTTTTTTTGTTTCTATAGTTACATAGATTTACAGTGACAGGACAAGGTGCTCTAGCAGCCAAGAGAAAGATGCAAAACTACATCTCCACCCTCCTCCCTTTTTTCCCGCTAGGTCAGTTACAGGTTGTTGAAGGCATTGAAACCTTGTCTAAGCCATCACAAATTACATATCTCATTCCGACAGGATCCCTAGTGACAGTGCCTGATCTCCACACACTTGCTACCTCGGCCCACCACTTAGGACCTCAGCATGCCCTCTTCAATCTTCCTTAGATTCCACCACAGCTCAATATTTTCAAAACCTTTAAACCAGTGGCTGAAGATTGAAAGGGGACTGGAGAGCAGCAGATGTCAGAACAGAGACAAGTGGAGGAAAAGAAGTAACTGCAATAAGTGAAGATTAATTTTTGCTCAACAGTCTGAATCACCCTACCAGGACCATATCCACCCCACAGCCAAAAAATGCTTACAGCAGTATCTTCTCGGACATGAACAAATCCCTACCCCCACCAATAGGGTAAAATATCTGGCAGTCTCTCTGCTGTGTTAAATCAGCACATGCTGAAGTCTTTCCAGATACAAGTGCTGGAAAGTGAAAGGAAGATGGAGAAGCTAACCACCTGACGGATGAGCTAAACACAGGACAGAGAAAGGGCAGGGACAGGGAAGTTTTTATTTTCAGATTTTCCACTGTGACTAGTTAAAAAATGTTAGTTGACTGAAAATGCAAGTCCCGGAAAGACTGCCCCCCTTCAGTTCTTGTGCCTGAGGCAAGCACCTTGACTGCTTACCTGTCAGCCTGGCCATGTGAATATAATTCACTTTGCCCAGCTGACCATCTTCACTAATACATTTATTTAACAGAATATTAGCATTTTGAACTCTTTTTTTTTGTAGATCTTTCCCAATATATAATATCTACACAAGGAAGAAGAACTACCGGCAAGTGTAATTATTTTTAAATTAAATATTAATAAAATATTCAACAGCATGACCTTGTGAAAATTAATGTAGTGTACCAAAAGCCAGAAAGAAAATAGCAGATCATAAAAACAAAATTATGCCAGATGGAAAATTAGAAACTGACACTGGTAAAATATATATGATGTGCTCTAACCACGTTATTAAAAAGTGAGATGTTTCACATTTTATGTGTTAACTTCACATGTTTTTATGTAAGCTCACTCAACAAGATGAATTTCATTCAAAAGCTTTCTCCTAAATACATGCCATAGGCCATCTTAAGTCACATTTACAAAATTTTATTTCATTTTGTTCATTGTTGGCAACAGACCATACATTTTCTGATAATTTTATAACAGTACGTAAAAGGAGAGCAACATTTTGATCTTTTGGTAACAAAACATTGATAAAGACCTGACATTTTTCAGACACGTCTATACTGTGAAACACATCTATCTACACATCAATCCGAAGGATGAAGACAACCTACAATAATAGGTGATTTTTTTGTTCAATAAATGTTTATTAATTTTGGCATAACAAGCTCAGTGAACATATATAATACAGCAAGCAACATGAAAGATCATACAGAAAGGAAAAATTATGTGCATAAAATAACAAAGACAACAACTGGTTTCCAATGCAAAGAGTCAAGGAATAGTCACAAGAACAAAGGATGCAACAGCACCCAAAACACACAAGTAGGATAAGGCAACAAAACCCAGAATATATGGGTGCCAAATGACAGCTCAACATGGGGGGACCGACATTAACCTGACATTTAGAAACTAGGGTAACAGGAGCAGAAGCAGAAGCAGAGGGAAAGACAAGAGGAATAATGAATGGTGGTAAAGGAAGGAAGGAAAGAAGGAAGGAGTGCAACCTACTTCGGAGCCTGGATAGCATCCCAAATAGGTCCAGCCATAGGTGTAGGGAGTGCCTTTGAAAATTTAAGGGGGAGAAAGCAATCTATCCAAGCATCAAATATATATCAAATGTGCCCATTGTGTCATCTTGATGAGCTGTGAGCTTCGAAAAGAAGATATGGGGCATATCATAAAAAAATAGCTGAAAAAAAGTGTGGGGGTCTTCCAAGAATGCACAATCACCCATTTAGCAGCATTGAATATGTGAGAAGATTGGGAGGCTGCAAGAAGTTGGACAAAAGAAAACAACACCAGTGGTATAGGGGTCTGAGGTACATAAGCCTTCAAACTGTGTTTTCCACAAAAAATCTGGATAGCAAAAAATTGTCCCAATATGTTGAGATTTTTATGTGTGTAGCAGGAACAATGGTAGGTTGTCTTAAAATAGTTGATAATTTTTGCAATCAAAAGCCGGTTGAAAATTGCAAAAATGTCCAGAAATTGCTATGTGTATGGCTAGCAAAGGCGTAAGATCTTAATAGTCTATTCTGGTCATAGAGGCAGTCAGTTTTCAGGTGATTCCATCCATTGAGCCAGTTTGATTGTTTCACATCAGCAATAAAAAGCCTGCTTGAAATAGTTAAACTGCCCTGAACGTTTCCATGTTTATGGCCAACATTATGCTACATAGAAAATATTTAGATGGTGATAGAGCTTTCAATGTCTTAAACTGGCCACAGAGGTTCCAATATGATTGTATAATCTCCTTTAGAATTACAACAACTATGTTGTACATGGGACTAGCTGCTAGAATAAAAATTGAACAGTCTATTTTTACTGTTGTTGGTAATTGTAATAGAGTGTACAATTGGACTATTTATACACATGGACAACTTTTGGCTACAAGGAAAAAATACAATAGGCGAAATTGTATATATGCCTCCATACATGTGTACATTTCAGACAATTTATTGTCATTTCCAATCTTCTTTTGATATCACAAAAACATCATAACAAATGAAGGCAACTCACAACCAACAGCATGCTAAAGATTGCTGAGAGCCTGCTTGAGCATGTTTCAACCTACATCCATCTCTTCCATTGTTCTGTACTTGCTACACGTACGCTGTGGCCTGTGTATAGCTCAACATGCAGCTAAACCCTCCTATTCTGCAATAGGTCAGGTGGGTGAAATCTTGATGCTTTATTAACAAAACTAGGTGAAACTGGTAAGGAAAGAACATGGAAACATACAATTAATATGTAAAACAGGTAAATATAGTGACAGCTTGCAAATACAGACAGAAACAAGTCCAGTGATGCTGCCTCAGAGGGAATTTGGGCGCTTTCCTCCAGACACAAGGTTAGGATAATAGTGAAGTCTCTTCCTCTGTCTGTAAAATGGAGTCTGACTCCCGGAATGCACCTGTTTCCTTCTTCACGAGCTGCTGCATGCTGGGAACTTTATTAAAGCAGAACAGTCCTTTAGCTACTGTAAGCAGAGATATTTTCCTTCAGCACCATCTTGTGTCCAATTTTGATATGGCAGGTAGGTAAACCTATAATTCCTAACTTTTTAAGTCAGAACACCCATTAAGACATGTTTTCAAGACTACCAAATTGAAGTTGAAGGGGCTTTTACCGCTTCCTGTACACAGTCTTTAGATTAACACTCCCTAACACAATTCCTCATGCTAAGGGAACATTAACCTATACGACCTATAACCTATAACCATTTCCCCTATACGAAACTAGTAGCTTTCAGACCAGACTTTCTCCAATAGCTCTGATTACCATTAACAATCAGGAACAAATAAGAGTGTTATCTAAATCTTAATGAGCCTTTGAAAACCACAATACCCCTTTAATTTTGGCATTCCTATTGACTCCACTGCATTTAGCCAAAATAGTTATATCGCTTTTTACCAAAAATTTGGGGAAAATTTAAAAAAAAAACACGCATTGATAAGGATGTCTGTAATTTGACTTGTTACTAAGTGCAGACTTCTAGCAAAAGTGGTGAGCCAATCAGACAATCAGGAAATAATATTTCTATTGGAGTTTCGTATAAAGAGTACAGAATGCCAACAGGTTACCATACTGCCACATACTGCAATAGCTTGTATAGAATTGTGATAAACTTATTTTAGCTTACATAGAGTAGTTTTAAAGTAGTATTAAAGTCCAGATCAAACAAATATACATTGACCAATAAAATTGTTCGTTAAATTTTTGCCCAAGCACTTATATTTATCATGTTTCTGTACCGCTGGTTCCAACTCTCTCAGTTCAGCTTTCTGAACTTCCTATCCAGTACAAGATCAGAAGGGACAGTGCAGTGTCTAAAAGCTGCCCATCTACTAGCTTGGAAAATGAAGAAGAGAAGGAGGAGTGAGGAGCAGGGGCGAGGCTTGCCCTGCTGTGGCGGAGACACACACAGCTTTGTGTTGGCGGAGACACACACAGCTTATTAGCACACTCCATAGTATCCTGCAAGGGAAAGGAACCACCCAAAAAACAGGATATTAGGACCAGTACTCAGGGGTCCAGCTCATTCTGCAGGAAACTAAAACTTTTAAACGCAAAGGGGCAGCATCCATTCTAAGTGATTTAAAGTAACATTAAAGTCAAAAACTTTTTTCCCTCCCCCAATGTTAATTAAAGCACTTACCTTAAATGATGTCTCTTAATCCGATCTTCCTCTTCTTTTCTGTCCTTTTCAGCCTTCTCTCCAGCACTGCTGCGGGTCTCCGATCCAGCGCTGACTCCTCTGTCGTTGCTGGCACTTTCTGTCCCATGGTGTCTGCATGCGGGTGCACGCGTCCATAGACTTACCTTGTGTCTCTCCTCGTCTACCGGCCGAAAATCCGAACTGCGCATGCGCCCGCCCCAAGATGCTTTGCAGCCTCCCAAGCATTTTCGGACGGGAGCGCGTGGCGAAGACAGGGGTAAGTTTAAACCGCTTTTAAAGTGTTTTTTTTAAACTTTTTGCATATATCTACTGCTGCTAGCAAGCAGTAGATATATGTAAAAACACCGGAGGGTTTAATAACCCTTTAATTTAAGGCACACATATAAGCACAATGTTTAGCAATCACCTGAGTGTGTTTTTTTATTTTGCCAACATATCCCATTTAATGATGATATCCTTATATTGTATGATCATTTCATCAGACAAATAGACAAATGAGAAAGAAGAAGGGGTATATACAGGAATAGTTAATGGTATATACTCAGGGGCGTATCTTCAGCGAGGCAAACAAGGCGGCAGATTCCGCCAGGGCGGCGAATGTACCGGCCCGCGAGCCGGTACTTTGTGGCCCGCAGCCAGCTCACAAGTCAGGTACGCAGTCAAGGACCGCGTACCTGACTTGCAGGAGCAGCTACACGGTCTGCATCTCTGTTGGATGCAGACCGTGTAGCTGAGTCTGCACCGGCACCCGGATCCTTTCGGCCAGCGCTCTTTCAGTGAATGCTGGCCGAAAGGATTGTGCATGATCGATTGATGAGGTCTGCAGCAGACCACAGCCGTGCTGCCTCAATGATTAGGGATTCCTGATGCAGTAAAATGCCAGTTTCTGATGCAGGAATCCCTAATCACACCTAAACCTACAGATATGCATAGGACCTTATTTTGAGCGGCCCCCCAGAGAGATAAAAAATTGTCGAGTAGCCCCTGAGACGGAAGAGGCGGGGGGCCGAAGACGGAGCTCTAGTCGACTGGTGAAGATGACAAGGAGGCCGTGTCGGGCTACAAGGATGAGGAGGCTGTGTTCCAAAGAGGTCAGGCCGTGCAAGGTAAGAGGACTGTGCTGGCAGAGCCCAGCATAGATTCTGCACAGCCCACAAAAGAGTCTCAGGTGTGCTGTGCAATACTCTTTGGTGGGCTCTGCAGGATCCATAGGGGGCTCTGCAGACTGCAAAGCCCAGCACAGATCCTGCACAACCCCCCTGAGATCCTGCAGGATCTGTGGGGGGCTTTGTCGGGTCTCAGGGGCTTTGCAGGATCTGTGGGGGGACTTTGCCGGATCTCAGGGGGAATTTGCAGGATTCATAGGGGGCTCTGCAGCCTGCAAAGCCCATCACAGATCCTGCAGAGCCCCCCTGAGATCCTGCAGGGTCTCAGCAGGATCGGTGGGGGGCTTTGCTGGGTCCCAAGGGGGCTTTGCAGGATCTGGGGTGAGCTCTGTGAGGTCTATGGTGGACTGCAGGGTCTCAGTGGGGCTGTGCAGGATCTGTGAAGGGCTCAGCCGGGTCTCAGGGGGGCTTTGCAGGATCTGTGGCGGGCTCTGCGCGGTCTATGGTGGGCTTAGCAGCCTGAGACCCTGCAGAGCCCACCTGAGACCCCGCAGAGCCCACCACAGATCCTGTAGAGACCACCACAGACCCTGCAGAGCCCACCTGAGACCACAGCCAGGTGGGGTAAATTTAGTGTATGTGGGGGGGCGCCCGAGTTTTGTCTTGCCTAGGGCAGCCCCAAACCTAAATACACCACTGTAGATACTGTATATATATATATATATACCATATATAATGCCAATTTAATTGGGAGATATATTTCTCTTGGTTTGTGCACTCTTATCTTCCATCTTTTCAAGTTTTGTAGCTTGTATGCTATCATTTAATAGAACTATATTTCACTCACACAGGAGCTAATCAATGATCTTTAATTGCTTTCCACATGTTTTGTTTTCAGTCTTACTGACTTGTTAGAGTGTGTGAGGAAAATGCCAAATTACTCTACATATTGTGTAAGCTTTAATTAGTATATTTTAAAATAAAAGATGCATGTTGTGTCCTCCCATGTCTGCAATGATTTAGCATGTTAATGAGATACTAAGACGTTTGAATTCACTTATCTGATTTATGCCCGGAGCAGTTACAGTTTCTGCAGAAAGTGTGTGAACTGGTTCTGAAAGCCTGAAGAAATAGCTGCTTTGTATCTGCACAGCATTAAAATAGATATGTGACTATGGATACATTGCTTTATAATTAGATAGATAGACAGACAGACAGTCAGACAAACAGATATGTGGATGTATGCTCTACGTCATGGCCTTCCAGTGGTTAAAATAAGCTCATGGCCGAGCTTCTATTTTTCATGCAGACTCCCAGCACTGTAGTAAAAATAATCTGGTAGAGGCACTAGGTGTGCCCCCAGCTGGACACACCTTGTGGTTCCCTGGCTCTCCCACTTCCCCTGATAGCTGTGGACCACAATGCACATTATCAGCATGTTGAGTGAGAAGACATCAAAGAACATCCATCCCCCATGTCCTCTGCACAGCATGAACCCAGAAGTACTCAGCTCTGAGCACTTGTGGGCATAAAGCTGTCAAAATGCCAGCTGCAGAGGGGGGTAAAAACAGCAGATCAAGCATGTGCTTGACCAGAGTGCAGAAGAAACATCTCCCCCCGACCCCCTGTAAAAACAGGGCATTTTGACAAGTACTTGTACTTGTCAAAATGCCCCGATGTTTGCGCTATGTTTTTTTTTTCCACTTACCTTTGGTGCGGGAGAGCAGCGGCGAGTCAGCACTGGTCCGGTGGGAGGAGCTCCAGGTGGGGGCCGGCGACTGCCTGAGGTGCCGCGCGTGTCAAAAACATAGCGCAAACATCGGGGCATTTTGACAAGTACAAGTACTTGTCAAAATGCCCTGTTTTTTCCGCCCTCACCCTGCAGCGCTGTAAGGCGGCCCCTGACTTGCCTTGCGGTAGCGCCGGGCCTGCCAATACTCTATCACCAGGATTTAATTTAGTTATTCGGGCCTTCCAAATGTTGTTGAGGTGCCTTGGCTCTCTCCATATGAGACCTTACCACTGGAGCCAGCTCTCTCATCTTGTTTCTCATCTGGTTAATACAATCTATAAACATTTTTCCCCTGTTGTGATTGCTGTTCCCATATTTCCTTCATTACATCCAGGATTCCTCTTGACTGTCATGCGTAGAACAATACAAAGGGTGAGAAACCTGTTGTGGAACTGGGGACTTCCCTAATTGAAAACATTAAGAAGGGCAAAAGAGAGTCCCAATCTTTCCCATCTTACTGTACAACCTTTTTCAACAACCATAATAGGTTACCACAATCACTCAAATATCATATAAGGTTTAACATGTTAATGACATTTCAAAAGCAATGGTAATATTGTTTAAATCTGAATTTTCATTTATTAATATCTGGTGATCCTATGATGAAGGCCCTTGCTCAGGCATTTCCTGTTATAGAGTAATAACACTCTGTCACTAGTTCCCAGTTGTGCTTCTGCATTGTCATGCTGTCACAGGGGTTTCAGGGGATTAAAATAAGCGGCTATTTCGGCACACACAACACAGGCATGGTGCATTGTCTCCATCAGCAAACCCAGTCCCGAGAAGTGCCATGTTACCAATGCTGGAGTACATGTATGTAGATGGTAATCAGGAAGCTGCAGAAGAACAACAATGCTGAGATACAACAAAAAAACAAAAACAAGATATTTAAACCTGAAAATGGCAAACACTTATGATGTACAAGCTTGCAGTGGCCTGCTCCCCAATGGCCACGGCTGGCAGTCACTCTACCTTTACTCTCTGCCCAGAGCATACAGCAGAGGACAGATTAGTTCTAAGTTGGGTTCCCCCTAGTACTAACATCAATAGGATGAAACCTCCCCAAAAGAACCTGTACAGATAAGGACATGTGGTGACTTCAGGAAATTTCACCAAGGGAATAATACTAATGGCCAGTAGAACACCCTGTTACAAGTTAGATGTCATTCATGTATAGTTTAGATCTACCTAAAACAGACTCCTCCCTCTGACAGGTTTCCACTTCAGACAGCTTAGTAGGAGGACACTTAAATTTTCAATACACAGTGTTCTGCAGTCATTTAACCACATTCAAAACACCAAACTAAACATGTTCATTCCTCCCTAAAGACCTAAAATGCATAGGGGGTTATTCACAAAGCTGCCGAAGGATATAGCCGCAGCTTCGGTTAATCCTTCAGCTAGCTTCGGCCCCAGGACCCCTTCGGTTCAGTAGAACCGAAGGGCTGCTGTACGGGCTATTGACTATAACCCCTACTGCTCCCGAAGTTGGCCGAGGGGCTCAGTCGAGCCGAAGGCATATGCTTCCTGAGCCCAGGTAAAATTCGAAGCTGGCCGAACGGACTGCTTCTGACAGCTGGGCGGAGCAAGCCGTCGTCTCACGGCTGGCTCCGGCCACTTGCAGAGACAGATCAGCGTCCCTGGTTACCAGGTAACCAGGGTCGCCGTTCTGTCATTACATTGAGAACCCACCGGAGCCGCAGTGATATCACAACGGCTCCACCGTGTTCTGTGTGTAATGACAGATGGGCATCCCTAGTTACTTGGTACACAGGGACGCCGTTCTGTCATTACACTGAGAACCTGTCGGAGCCGCAGTAATATCACAACGCCTCCGCCGTGTTCTGTGTGTAATGACAGATGGGTGTCCCTGGTTACATGTTAACCAGGGACGCCGTTCTGTCATTACACTGAGAACCCGGGGGAGCCGCCGTGATATCACAGCGGCTCCGCCGGGTTCTGTGAATAATGACAGATAGGCATCCCTGATTACCAGGAAACCAGGCACTCCCATCTGTCATTACACTAAGAACCCGGTGGAGCCACTGTGATATCACGGCGGCTCCGCCAGGTTCTCAGTATGTAACTGAGGCTGGAGGAGAAGGCGAAGCGGGGAGACACCGGCTGGGGAGGGGTCCCGGGTTTGTAGGTTGAGCCCTCTGCCCCAGCCTGTGCCCACATGTTGTGCCCAGACACCGGACTGCCCTGCTGAGAATGGCCGCTGCTCTGGAGGTAAGGCAGGCTGGGGATCATGGTGGGCACCTTGTTGGTGGGCACATAGACCGGAGAGGAGGTAGCAGCACCCTGCATTAAGCCCCCAGTCCTTCATTAGATGGTAACCAGGGACGCTGATCTGTCATTATGACGAGAGCTTAGGAGAGCCGGCGGTGATATGAAAGCCGACTCTGCTAAGCTCTCATCTTAATGACAGGACAGCGTCCACTGGTTACTAGGTAACCAGCGGACGCTGTTCTTTTATTAGAATGAGAGCTTAGCAGAGTTGACTTTCATATCCCGCCGCCTCCAACAAGTTCTCATTGTAATGACAGCTGGTCCCAGCCAATAGAAAACGGTTGGGCGGAGCTAGCTGTCACTGCTAGCTGCACCCAATCATTATTATTTTTTTCACTTTTTTTACTGTTTTTCTATTTTGCTCGGTACCACAGAAGGTACCAAGCAGAATAGCCGAGCCGAATGCCGCTCGGCAGCATTCATCTATTCACTCACTGCTGTTCTGCATCTATGAGAATAGGCCGAACAGCAGCGAGTAGCCTGCTGCAGGTTCGGCTTAGCCGATCCAGATGTTGAGTCGAACTCAGCTGAGTCGAACTCCTTCTGCACTTTGGGTCGGCCGAACATGCTGAACATGTTCGGCCGACCTGAAGCAAGCCAATGTACGGCTGATTTCAGCCGATATACGGCTGAAATCAGCTGTACAAGCCTGAAGTGAATAGCCGAACAGCGTTTGGCTCACTTCGGGTCGGTTATTCACTCGGCAGCTTTGTGAATAACCCCCGTAAAGTCAGATTTTCACTACACCCATATTAAAACATACATATGTTAATGAGACCTAAAATATTTCTCATGAACACATATAAGAAAGAGTGATAGATAAACAATAGTGTTGGAAATAAATTACAATTTCAAATAATATTTTGTTTCAGAAACTAAAGAGATGTACAGCAATTCATCTGCAAGTATGAACACCACAGGGAATCACACCATATTTTTTTTAAAAGAGTGTCAAGCTATCTTATTTATATGTTTTCCGAGTAGAAAATCTAATGCAACTGAACCACTAAAAATATAATCAGAGATTTTTCAAATAAAAGGAAAAATGTGTTCTTAAAAGAACAGAACCCAATACTATTACTAATCACAACGTGAAACAAATTCCAGTTTCAAGAAAAATTAATGATATAATTAATGATACTGCTACCACTATAATGATATCGGACAATTCAAATGCATAAACAAATACTATAAAAAAAGTCCAGGTACAGACAGAGGAGGGACTGACATTTCAAGCAAATAGAAATAAATGTAAATGTATACTCACCTCAATAACCTACCAATTTCTTACTACCTGTGCCCCAAGAAAAATCATCCATGACTGATGTACTTGCTTGGTTACTAACAGGAAATCTACAGCTAATATCTTCCCTACTTAGCTGGTTGATTACCTGTCACTAAACAACACTATCATGACACAGGCTATAGTTTCAGAGTTAATCAATTACAAGATGAGATTCGGACAGGCATGTTGTTTTTAGTAAAAGTGTCATGGCCATCCCAGTCCAATATTATGCACTGTGCATGTGAATCTTCATTTGTATATAAAGAGGGAATTTAAATGTATCCTTGTTATAAGTATAAGTGTAGCAGAGACTATAATCTCTAGTACAGGCAGAAGCTTTAAGCTCATCCCTAGCCTCCCATCCCTATGTTTCCCTACACTTAAATTCCCAATATACACATCTTAAATCCAGTATTCTTCTGGCCAGTTACATGACATTGTGGGTCATTCCTCTTATTTTCCCTTGTCCGTACTGCATTAAATGGCGAACATTTGGTAAAATGTAAATGAGGTTCGGTGAGTCCCAGCTTGGTGTGATGCACTGTCATTCAACCAGTAAGTGGGTGTCAAGGAGCGATGGAGGAGGATGCATAGGGCATTACTGGAGCATGAAGAGAGTGAATAGTGTTATAACATGTATTTTTTTAACACAAGGGGCTGGCTAAAATCTGAACTCTAGACTAACAGCTAAAGACACAGGTGAACTTGCCCAAGGATTTGCAATTCTGTTCAACTAGTATTGTGTTTCACACAATTGTACAAGCCAGCATAGCCACAATTGTGACCAAAATTAGTCATTTGCTTACTTTCAGCCTGCTGACTGGACAATAGAGTAACATCACCTCATGGATTAGGTAATCATTCAACACATTACTTCTGTCAGCAGACCTTAAAGTGACATTAAACCCTCAGATTTGTTAACATAAAACAATACTGTAATGTGTGCCTTACTGTAATGCATGGTTGTTTCCCTTCTCTTTGCTGCTCTTCCTTTTAAATCTGTATCTGTCCTCATGCTGGGCAGAACTTCTGTTTTGCAGCAGACTGCCTTGTCTCTGGAATGGCTACATGGTGTCTGTGTATAGGTTTGCAACCTGAGCCAGCACTACAGGAAGAGGCACTCAGCTGCAAAGGGAAGTTCTCCCCCAGCATGAGAAGACATGAGGATTTAAAAGGAAGAGCAGCAAAGAGAAGGGAAACTACCATGGATTACAGTAAGGCACACATTACAGTATTGTTTTATGTTAAAAAATCTGAGGGTTTAATGTCACTTTAAGTGCTAGTCTGACAGCAGTGTGTCATGCTACACAGCTAATAGTATTATCTCTCCCTCTTCTAGGTGCATTCTGCTATGAAGGGGATTACAGGAAACTAAGTCAGGTTCAGGTATGCATGCTAGCTATAAAAAAGGAATGATTTGAATGGTTTTATAACTGAATTAAAATATAATGTTTTGCCTAGACTTTAAGGGTACAATGTTCTTTCTATATATTGCTCCATAGCATGGCAGTACTATATAACTAAATAAAATATCCATTTAAGTTGTAAGTATGGTACTTCAGAATTTCATGAATACATGTATTCTGGTGCCATGTGAATAGATATGCATAGAAATATTAGGGGGAAAAAAGATAAATGCAAGTCAAATGTCCCATCATCCCATCTTTGCCCTAGTTTTTAACAATAATAAAATGCCAGAATAAAGCTAGCAATTTTTTTTACAGTTTTCCTTATAAATATATTTGGATTACATTTTTATCACTGGCTATTATTACATTTTACAAGATCCTGGACAAGTATTCTGTTTTATGATGCAGTCAAGGTTATGTTATTTTAACCATTAGGACATTTACCAATAGCACTGTCTATTCTCTAGTTTAAAGGTGCCCTTACACTGTACGATTATCATACGAGAATCGCGGGAAATCCCGCGATATGGAAGGCGTGCGACCGTTTCTACTGTACGGTCGCACGTCTTCCGTCGAACAAAGGCTTGAAAACCCGCCGAGAATCGTACGATTCTCAGCGGGTTAGTGGCCTGCTTGTTCGACAACTGCCGAACGGGCCGGTGTGCACACTGCCCGTTTGCAGTCATCGGGAACCCGCCCCTCATTGCAGTCATCGCAAGCCGCAGATCGTACGAGCTTTAAATTAACTTACAACCATCGCAAGACAAAAGTCTTGCGATGGTTGTAAGGTGTATGGGCACCTTAAGTGTTGCTCAAATGCATGATCTCCTCATAGCATTCAGCTGCATTACTTAAACTGAAATTTCATCTCCATAGCGATTTAATTTTGCTGCATATCATACCATCCAATCTTTTCAATCTAGAATTCAGTTATAAAGATCTTATGGTAGCTAATATGATCAAAGTTAATCTGTAAAAAAAAAATCTGTAAAGGGGGAAAGACATTGTAGACTCATTCCTGGGTCATTTCAGTGATGAAGGTTTTACTATATAGCACAAGTATAAAGTTTACTGGATAATTCTAATCAGCAAGAAACATGCTGGTTAACGTACAATATTTTAAGCCATGTGCAACTGATTTTAACCACTACATGACCGGGGTGTTAAACCCCCTTCCTGTCCAGCGCTGCTGTACTTTGACTGACATTTATTCTGACATGCAACACTGTACTGAAATTAATTTTATATACTTTTTTGGGGACAGATAGAGCTTTCATTTGGTGGTATTTAATCACCACTGGGGTTTTTATTCTTTACTATAAAATGAAAAAAGTTCTGAAAATGTTGAAAAAAAACAGTTTTCCCTATGACATGTTATAAAACATTTGTTAGTACCCAATTTTTTGGTAAAATATAAATGATGGGGTCATGTTAGGTAAATAGACACCAAACATGTCAAGCTTTAAAATTGCATGCACCTGGGAAATCGTAAAAGACTTCCATACCTAAAATTGACCTTTAAAAGCTTTTACTGCTCATCAGTTTAGTATTATCAGTGATTAATGGCCTTAAAATTATTGCTCGCACTCTGATGTGTGCGGTGATATGTAACATGTGTGGCATAATCGTTGTTTTCACATGTAGTTACATAGTTACATAGTTACATAGTATTTGAGGTTGAATAAAGACATAAATCCATCAAGTCCAACCTATTGCGTGTGTGCATTTATGAGCTGGTGTGTGCGTGTATATGAGTCCATGTGTGATTTTTCTCTTAGCAGTACCTGTACCCCTTTATGTTACGGTCTCCAAGGAACTCGTCCAGGAGTTTCTTGAATGATTCCACACTCTTAGGTGAAATCACTTCCTGCGGCACCGAGTTCCAGACCCTAACCGCTTTAACTGTAAAGAACCCCTTGCGCCCTGTATGTTGAAATTATTTTTCCACCAATTTTTGGATGTCCCCCCTGGTCTTTGTTACAGAGCTAACCGTAAACAGTTTGTTACTAAGGTTGCTGTTACCATTGAATAGTTTATACATGAAAATCATGTCCCCCCTTAATCTCCTAACCTCCAACGAGAACATATTTAATTTTAACATCCTTGTTTCATAGTTCAGATCCTCGAACCCTTTAATGAGTTTGGTTGCCCTCCTCTGGACTTTTTCCAGCTCTTGGACATGTAGGCACACCGAATGCGTATTTATGTTTATATGTGTGTGCACGCGGGGGCGGGGGTTTACATTTCTGTTGTGGTTTTTTTTTATATGTGACTTTACTTTCTTTTTTTTTTTACACTTAACTTTATTGCTATCACATAGGGGGCTAAAAAGCCCCTATCTGTAACGTCTCTGCAGCGCAAGCCTTGGATCACAACTGCGGAGAGGGTACCTTGCGGTTTGGTCAGTTGATGGTCTCAAATTACTCACTTAGTAACGTAGAGAAATATAGGAGACCTTTAACATCATGTAAACCGTACTGAGAGGTTGTGTATGTTAACTGAATGAAATAGGTGAGAGAGGGTTAACTTCTGCTGGGTTGTACTGTGGTGAGACCCGGTACTGCACAGGCAACCCCAGTGGACGTATACTAAGAGAGACAAGTAACTTCCTTATACTGACAGTCAGCTGGACTTGACTACAAGCAAGTTATACAGTTATTCCCTTGGTCACACAATACGGATTCAACAGTCCCGGCTTAAGTATGGATAGTACAATGTCAATGGCAACAATGTCCCCATGTACTTGCGATTTGGAAGAGTACTCCTGGATGTCTCCTATGGCTGATGGTGGTGAGCACAGCAGTCCACTCTCTAGCCGTCCTGGGCGGCAATCTCAGAAATCCCTCCTGACGTGCCTTAGAGCTACCCCCTAAGTGGGGTTTGCGAGGTGCTGGTCCCTGGTCGCTGCGGTCTGCGGTTGCAGAGTGTGAATCTTCGGCGTTCACTGTTGCAAACAGTCGGACGCTGAAGATTCGTTTGGCCCCGTCTTAAGGAGCCTCGTGCGCCTGCGCTAGTAGGAGGAGGAGCCGAGGGTCGACGTGCGCCGCGAGGAGACGCTACAGCCCGTTGTGCGCATGCGCGGTCCCGGATCGTGATCCCGGGACGTAACGAGGTAGGCTTCTTACACTATGTAGTAACAAATATACAATGACAGGAGTCTATAAGAGGAGTCTACAATCAGGAGTCTATAAGACCCCTAATGTTATCTAGGGGCCCCCAAAGAAGCTGCTAAAGCAGATATTTTCTTCACCAGCTTCTTTTCTGGCTATAGCAGCCAGAGAAATGACAGCTAAAGGCGGAAGTGATGTATCAATTCTACCTTTAGAGAAAGAGCAGGAGAGGTCAGTAAGTAGGAGAATGTTGATCTCTCCCCTGTTAAGACCCCTAATGTTCTCTAGGGGCCCCAAAAGAAGCTGATAAAGCAGATATTTTCCTCACCAGCTTCTCCTCTGGCTATAGCAGCCAGAGAAATGACAGCTAAAGGCGGAAGTGATGTATCAATTCTACCTTTAGAGATCAGTAGGAGGAGAGATCAGTAAGTAGAAGAATGCTGATCTCTCCTCTGTTATCACTGTAAACAGCCGTCGTGCTGGTCCCAGGCCCGCAGGGGGGACACAGAGCTTGGGCTAACCGGCAGCGGTGGTGGAGGGGCAGTGTGGCAGCAGAGGGGGGTGCAGCAGTGGAGGGGGGGGGGGCGCACGCTGTTTGTTGTTATACAAATGATCAGACAGCTGTAAAGCTGGCCAAACACTTGCATGTATGTTGCCAACTGTTTACATGCACAGCAGGATTCTGCTTTCTCTGGAAAGGGGGGAATTTTGGGTGAACAAATTCATGATCCGCACTGTTTCTGATATATGGGGGAAATGCGCACTCCGCACTGTCTCTGATCTGAGGGGGCGGCCAAAACATGCGTGCTCTGTACTGTTGGAAAAGTGGGCAGGTTGACTGTCAATGAATGGCCTTGCTTCCTGTCATTGGTCTGCAGTGAGTGAGGGGTTGCAGTGGCTCTGTGGCTCAGTCCGGTGAGCTGTCTGTCCGCTCAGTGCGCTTAGAAATGGCAGTCGGGGTTGAGGGGGTCCTGACAGTCCCCAGCTCTATGAAGGCAGATGATAATGGTGTATGCCAAGGGGCGACCAACTACATGGTGGGCCTCTATACGCCCCAAGATAGCACCAAGCTAGAGCCGTAGGACAAAGGGGACACCCTGTGGATTATAGACTGGTTGGAGAGTGTCATCTCTATCACACTGTGTACCTATCTATTTCAAAGCATACCTTCCTATTACACTGTGTACCTACTTAAGGTTTACATACCTACCTGCATACCTGTATACCTGTCTTTTGCACTCAGGGCCAGCGCTAGGGTAAGGAGCATAAAGCAAAGGGGCCAACATTTTTATATCCTCAAAGGGGAAACACCTGAAAATACCAGTTATAGATGACCATGTAAAGTCCATGATTATGCGTGGCATCCTACACAAAAAGTGGTAGGAGGCTGGAACTTTTCTGCTTATTTACTATACTACTTTATAGAGATTGAAATGAAGCTGGAACTGTTTTGTTTAGTCACGGTAAGTTTACTCGAAGCTACTGAACTTCTAGTAGAAAGTGGAATTATTAAGGATACATTTTATAACATATCTCACCAAACTAAAAATAAGGGTACTTGGCTAGCACTTTTATCATAGTATTGCTGTACTATGTGCTGGGGCAAAGTACTCTGGTACCCAAAAAGAAATATGCCAAAGCGCCCCCAGTCCCGCAAAGCTGACAAGGATTGTGTTATTTCTGCATGTACTGTGGCTACTGGGTGCAGAAATGATCGTCTTTGTTCATTGACTCCAGAGTTACAACCTTTTAGTCCATGAAAAACTGAACAGAATTGTAAATATTGTGACATGGTTAAACCAGTGCCATTCATTTATAATGAATATAGTAAAACAGAGCCAAGTTATCATAACAATTAACAGAATTTGTTCTTCCATCTGGGAGCTAAGGCAGCATATAAATCATCAAAAGTGAAAATTGTATTTGGCAATTTGTCATTTTATAAAGGTGCTAAAATTATATTACTGGTATAAACCACAGATATGTTATTTACAAATTAAATAGAAATGTGTATATTTTTTAGTGCTAGCCTACAAAAATGTGTGAACAAAATTAAGGAAAACTTTAAACATTTACATATGAACGTTATAAAAAAAAAAACCCAGAAAAGATAACTAAAGTAATAAGTGGAGGAAAGCATTAAAAACAACTGATTAGTGTTAACTAAGGGTTATTAGGAGGTTAAACAGGAACAGCTTTTATTTAAAAAACAAATTCAAGTTTTCTTCATGCAGAAGTCAGCGCTCCTGATACAGACTTGGCTTTCAGATTGACAGTGGAGCTCCCCTGAATCAATGGGGAAAACCGCTTTCCTGGCTTAGACAGTTGACCCACTCTCTATCTCCTGAGCCCTGAGATGGGGCCCACCTGCTTGACTCATCCAGCGTAAAACCACCACCCAAGCTGCACCTCTAACTCACTGCTGCATCAAGGTAGGTGACTCACCTGCCTATGGATTGGCTTGGACTTGAGTCCCTATATCACTTCCTGGTAATTCCATCATCATAGATGCTCACATTTCAGAAAAGAAAATTGCAGTTACACAAGCTGCTGTTATACCTTAGCTGATAGTTCAGAATACTATTGTAGATGATTCTGGAGCACTACAATCCCTTGACAGCATTATTATTACATTCTAATAATCATTTATTCATATAATGCAATCATAATCTGATGTGCTTTGCAGTAGAACATACAGTAGAGTTACATGCACTGGACTATAGAATGCTTTCCTCTGTTTTATATGAACTACCTAATTAAATAAGTTAAAAAAAATAATCAAAGATAATAGAAATAGATTATATAGATTCAATAGATACAATTAATGCAATGTTCTGGAAATTGGAATTTTATTACTAAGGTTCTAATATTCAAACTTGAAAATTCCAAGGACATTCTTTGAAAACCTGAGATGCTTTCTCATCTCTTCAGCAGGCCGACAACATAATTTCAGCCTAGGCAACATTACAGAGCAGAGCTAGTAATGTATTTTTAATGATAAAAGGTGGAGCTTTTCTGAACAATTATACTGCTGCTCTATATTGTGATATGTCAGGGATGTAATGCAGACTTGTTAGGCCACAAAAAGGTCCACTTTAAATACCCTTGTCTGAACACAAAAAGTATATGATCACTTGCTCTTTTATGGTAAATAGTAAATCTCACAGATCACCCTTCTGCCTGTGTGCAGGGCATGTGCTAAATTTGCTGCAAATGTTCTGTGTGAACTCTGTCTGTCATGTTTGCTCTTTGCTACGTATGCTCTGTGCTGGTATATTATTTGCTGCATATACTGTTTATGATCCAGTGTGCTCCTAAATTTCTGTTGGTAATGACAATGCAGTGACCCTCACTGTTCCACTCCCAGCAAACCAATATTGCTGTCTTGACCTCTAAAAGCCCGCCCACACACTGTGTGTAAGGATAGGGCTCTTGGAAGATGTAGTTCTGTGGGATATGCCTGCGTCAATAGGAACTGAGCTTCCAGCAGCGACCTGCTGCACTGGCTAGACTCCTTGGCGACCTGCTGCACTGTCTCACAGTGACGATGGAGGCACCAGGTCACTATTATACAAACCAGGTGATGATGTCAAAGTGAACAGATATGTAGACATAAGAACTTTTTAGAGCTCACAGTGGTAGTAGCAAACTCATCTGCTTTGTTATTCCTAGACTGACTTTGGCACAGCTGCTGTTTCCTGCATGGCATAAGCATTTAAAATTAAGAGTTTTCACTGAAAAACATGTAAAGTCTATATGCTGACAGTTCTATGCTATTTCAATATTTTCCATTAAAACATTATTTTACCAATAAATAAATATATAACTGTTTGCAAACTACATACAATCAGATTGTGACATGCATAGCCAGCTACAGCCATATAGGTTTGTCTCTGTATGCGTTAACTAAGCTAGTAGAGAAAAGGCTATGTCCTTGAGGGGGGAGAGCAGTAAAGTCACCCCCTCAGTCATGTGACTGGGCTCGGGCCTACCTATTGGCTCTCAGACTTTCACAAGGAAAAGTCTGTGAAGGTTCTCATTCATCCAGGTCATGGTATACCTGTAAAAAATAAATCAAGGCAACTGCATTGCTGTATTTTTCTTGAAGACGTTTCGCTGGTCATCCAACCAGCTTTCTCAGCTCAGAATGACTGGTACAAAAATGAGGTGGGAATAAATACAGTGAATGTTGCTCCAATCAACATAATCTGTTAAACAAAACCAGCATGGGGTCATTGACCTTATGGAGGTAAGGTGTTCATTTCATTTGCATAATTGGAGCTAGCAGGTGTCATTAACCCACCCACAGAGAAGTGTTAAAACAGCATTGTATGCGGCAGACAATACATGACACTTAGGTTAAGATTCACTGGGGTGACACTCGGAATAAAATTCACAAACAAGAGTTGAAGGCTTTCATTGCCTACATCAACTCATTGTATCATAACATAAAGTTTACCAGGGAGATATGCAAGACAACAAACTGGCTTTTTTGGACTGTTTGGCAACAGTAAAAAAGGGAAGGAGGCTGGAAATAGAGGTGTACTGAAAACCAACACACACGGACAAGTACCTGCTCTTTGACTCCCAACACCCTCTAGATCACAAACTGGGAGTCATCAGGACTCTACACCACCGGACAGAAGAAAATTCCCACCAGCACAGAGGCCAAGGTGAAGGAATTCAAATACCTCAGGGGGGGGGGGGGTCTCAAAACTTGCAGGTATCCAACTGGGCTTTTGTCAAAATGTAAAGAAGAAAAGGTAAGAATGCCAAGAGTACCAGTGAGTGTGAAAAGCATGACAAACGAAAGAATATGGTCATCCCATATGTGTTAGGGAACCAAGAAACCAGACTGAAACTTAAAGTGCAGGTTTAAAATATAAAAGGAGTTTATATTGAAAACAATAGTAAACATAAATGGCAAAAAACAATGGAGAAAGTCCGGGTCGTAGTCAATGCCAAGCCAGGGGTCAGATGCCAAAATGGGTACTCAGCCAAGCCAGATCAGGGAGCACGGAGAGCAGGATGCATGAAAACAAAGCTGGAGTCAGGAACCAGGAGATCAGTCAGCCAGAGCCAGGATCATACACGGAAATCAGGAACTACGGCACCACACTTGGTTGATCAAAATAATTCAAGGGCAGAGACTGAATGGCGCAAGGTGAAAGTTAAATAGTGACCTGGTGCCTGCATCATCATTGTGAGACAGGAATTACCCAGGAGTCTAACCAGTGCAGCAGAATGATGATGTGTCCGGGTTTGGACATAAGAGGGCTCCAAAAAGCAACCATGGTGTCACAAACACTCAGCCATGCTGCAAGCAACAAGACAGGGCAGGATAAGAAACACTGACAACATGTAGCTGGGGTGTCTGGGAAACTCAGAAGGATTTTTAAATAAACATCACATCCCTGTCTGCTTTAAACTCAGCAATACACTGAAGCAACAACTGGTTCACCCAAAAGACCCAATGCCAAAACACAAGATGAACAACAATGTGTATGCCGTCCAGTGCAGTGACGAGTGCTCAGAATTGTATGTCGTTGAAACAAAACAGCAGTTACACCAGCGTATGGCACAGCATAGAAGAGCCAAACCCTCTGGTCAGGATTCAGCAGTATACCTACACCTAATGCTGTTTTAACACCTCTCTCTGGGCAGGTAAATAACACCTCCTAGACTCCAATTATGCAAAAGCAATCAACATCATACCTCAATGAGGTATCTGACCCCCTGCTGGTTATGTTTAACAGATTATGTTGATTTGGAGAAACATTCACAATATTTATTCCTAGAGAATTTTTGTACAAGTCATTCTGAATTGAGAAAGCTGGTTGGAAGACCAGCAAAATGTCTTCAAGAAAAATACAGCAAGTCCTGTTGCCTTGATTTATTTTTTACAGATGTCACAGGGAAGGATAAACATGTCACCGGGAAGCCCTTTACAGAGACACTGTCACTTTGGCCTGCATAGACAAGGTGACAGTCTCTCTTTTAAAAAAAAAATTCAGTTTCATTTTTGAGTAATAATAATAAGTGTTTTCTTGCTTTATTTGAAAAATAGGTATCAGTGTTGCTATTATTTATTATCATATCACTAGTGAACTAAATATTGTGCCTGAGGAATGATAAATTTATCTTCTATTATTGGATTATTATTTCATCTCATGCTTCAGTCGTCTCTATTATTTAACTAAGATGCTGGCAGCAAAAGAATCAAGTAGACATAAAGATGATAAATACAGGTAATATCCTATGCATTCATTATTGAGAAATGTTCTGTAAATTAAGGGTCATCTGGTACAGATTTCTTATAAAACCCTGCTCTGTGCAAGTGCTCAGGGAATAAGAGCGATTTATACCAACCTGCAATTCTTGTTCTACAAAGAGGTTATCTACAGCAAATCTACTAATTCCACTAGGAAAAACCAAAGACATTTGCAGGGTTATTCACTCAGCTGGCGAACGTTCGGCAATTCACTCCAGCTCAGTACGGCTGATTTTAGCCATACATCGGCTGAAATCAGCCATACATCGGCTCTGTACGGCTGCCTTCGGTCAGCTGAACATGCTCTGCATGTTCGAGGGAGCCGAAGTGCAGAAGGAATTTGACTCCGCCGATCCAACATCTGGATCGGCTGAGCCGAAGTTTCGGCGGCTCACTCGCTGCAGTTCTACCTTATTCACATGGGGGCCAAATGGCAGTGAGTGAATAGGCAAATGCTGCCGAACGGCATTCGGCTTCGGTATTCTGCTGCTTACCTCCGTGGTAGCAAACAGAATAGAAAAAAAACTTAAATACATTTTTTTTAAATTGTTTAAAAATTATTTAAATAAATGTAAAAAAAATACAAAATTTAAAAAAAGTTAAGAAAATAATAATAGAAAAAAATGTTAAAGAAAACAAAAACCAGCATGGGGCCCCCTCCCAAGCCTTACAAGACCCTTTAGGTCTGGTAGGAAAGTTAGGAAGAACCCCATTATAAAAAAGAAAAAAAAGCGTGGGGCTCCCCCAAAAGACATACCAGACCCTTTATGTCTGGTAGGAATTTTAGGAGGACCCCCAAGTTACAATTAAAAAAAAAGAGTGTGGGGTCCCCCCCCAAAGTCATACAGGGCCCTTAAGGTCTGGTAGGAATTTTAAGGAGGAACCCCACCCCCAAAAAGGGGAGAAAATCCTTTAATTGAAAAAAAAACAAAAGACAAGTTTTTGACAAGTCTTTTATTTAAAAAAAAATATTGATCCACCTACGTAATCCAGGGGTCAGTCACAACGTCCAGCATTGTCCACGATGATGACGACTCAGCGACATTAAATTGAAGGGGGAAAAAACATTTTAAAAACTACACACACCGACCCAACCGCATGCGGCGAACTCCCGCCGCATAATGAAGCATCTGACAGATGCCAGCAAAATATAAACACTTGGGGAGCTAGCTGTGACATCACCACTAGCTCTGCCCAACTGTTTACTATTGGCCGGGACCTGCCAGAGTCTTAGCACTAAAATTTGAGGATTGTGTTTCTCTCATGAACTTCATTAACATATAATCCACAAGCCAGGGTTGTCATCATTGAAATCTTTGTTAGGACAGGCAGTGTTTAGATCTACTTTACATATTATCATAAACAAACTCTTGACCCCTCACAACGACTCCTAGAATTAGAAAGAGGGAGAAGCAAGCAGAAATGTTAACCTTTAAGAAACACTACCCCAAGTAAAAGCAATTTAAATTGTAAAAAGCATTATTTACATTTTTTTTAGCTAATGTGATGTGAATAGGTACACATAACAAATATAAAATAGGTGTTATCCCAATTTGGCTGCAAAAGTTGAAATACACTTTAAGACAATGAAACAGAATATGGATCTGGATTGGGCTCTTTCTCGAAGCAATTCTTGCAAAGGTTCTTTTCCCAATGTTAAAGGGAGCTTCTTCTTGGATGGTACACGAGTATCCACATTTGATGTTAAAACAAGAGCTCCTGGCTGCCTTGCGTAGCTGCTTTTTGTGGACCCTCTAGGTGGTGTCACTGAGCCGATCCCTAATCCAATCAGGAGGAATCAGGGAGGGTGAAGCAGTAGGGCTGAGTACTTTATGACCTTCTTTCTCCCTTTCCAACTCAATGTCATATAAATTACTATATTTCTATATTTTCACATATTACCATCTGATAAACCATAGATTAGGGGTGTGTTATGAAATTAGCTTTGTGTAGATACCAAAGTTGACATACCTGTGAAGTATGTCTGGCTCAGAAGGGTTCATGTGGGTTTCTAGCTCTCTAAACCTTCTAAACCCATTGTTTCTGGTATGACTAAGCTCCTTCTTAAACAATACATCTATACATATATGCATTATTAATGTAGTTTAAAGTTATAAATATTGAGTGAGATGGAAACTTACGTTTATTGCCAGAGGTGAGCCAAAGTTCAGTTCTTTCGTTATCAGTGCTTGTAGATCTTTGTTAAAATTAGGTACCTCGGCTTATATTCAGGATGGCTTATACTCGAGTATATACGGTAACTAAATTGTCCAGGGAGAATTAATTGGTGTTCTGCTAGTTAGTGATTTATGATACCCCTGCCACTTTTTAAATAGAACATACACCTGGCAACTTTTAATAAAACAAATAAGATTTCAGTGGATTGATTTCACAGAAAAAAGGCAACCAAATACTGATGTGGCCCCATGCACAGTATTTAATCACTTTTACTAGACCACATTTTGAAAAGAAGAGGCATGAAGTAGTTTTTATTTCAACACAAAAAGTGTATGATTCCACAATCAGAAGCCAGAAAATGTTTGCAATTAAGCCAATGCCCAACAGTTGGGCACTTTTAATCAATAAATCTAAATCACAGTATACTACTTCACAGAAACAAGTGAACTTGTGCCGACTTAATGCATACAATGTATGCAGCTTGTGTAGTCTGCATTTTCAGAAGGAGAGACCAAGAAGGTTTTATTGTGAAATCAAACGTAGTGCGTACAGTGCAAGCTATGGCCAGTGATCCAGAGTCCATGAGGTCCACTCATTTCCAAGAGTGAATCATATAGTTTAGGCACATTTTATTTCATTTGCAGATTCAGAGCCTGCATGATCCTTACTAGTGCATAACCTTTGAATCACTTGTACTAGGCCCCATTTTAAACAGGACCCCGTCAGCCATTTTTAAATCTAGAAATCAACACTATGGTGTAATTATTTCACCTACTTGTGCAGTAATGAATCACTTGTATTAGGACCAACTTTGAATAGTACACACCAGCGGTTTTAAAATTCAGAAATCAGCATTCGAGTATAATTATTTTGCAGGTAAAGCTCCCAAAATAATGTAGTACCTATGTACTCAGTATTTAAAAACTTTAACTAGGCTGATTTGTCAATAAGACCAACACCAGCTATTTTTAAATCAAGAAATCAACATGACAGTGTATTTATTACAGTGCTGGCTCCTGCTGTTAAAGGTTTTTCTTACAGGGATGCGGTTCTGACATAGTCTGAGAAGGCATGTACAACCATTTCCAAGTACACTTGATTTAAAACTCTTTATATTGGTTGTTTTTTGCACTCTACCCAGACAAGCTTTTCCTCCAATAACCCAACTTAGCTCAAGTCTTTGTGTGTATGGAGCCCAGTAATCTGCTTTTGCTCTTTGTGCACTCTCCCTAAAATTAGAAGGATAGGTGTTTCTGGCTCTAAAGCTGGGAACTGGTGAACAACTGGATTCAGATAAGGGTGCTATCTAGTGATCTCTGGAGAAGGAATCCCTGATTTATCATCAGGTACTATGTACCCTGTGTTCATTCATTTAGTAAGGGGTTGAATACCTGAAGGTCCCATTATTCTAAAGAGGGCTTTCAGATTCTGATACAACTCCCCCGAAGACCCCCACACATATGATGGCCCCCTTTTTTGGCCACAAAGGCTGCATGCTTGGATAAGGCCTTCCATACATTTTTAGGGGACCTCAGACCAATTTTCTTCTTTTAAAAGTCCATCACACCTTTTTATAATATTTTTTTTTTTTAGAGGCATGTGTTTTCCCCTAAACATTACCTAAAGGCCAAACATGCAGTCTAGCTGGCAGGAAAGAGGGGAGTCAGTAGATGTAGATCCCAAAAATCACATAAATCACGATGATGCGCCACACAACATCTCCATACTTCCTCATTATATGTTTATTTTAACAGATCTCTGCCTCTGTATGCAGTGTAAAGTTTGCATTTTTTTAATTGTTGGGAGAAATGTGAACAAAAGAGGGCCTGTCGCTTATACACCAGTAACAAAATGTATTATTATCTGAATACTGTATTTATTATTTATTATACATTTCTTTTTGTAACTTACTCATATGTAGTTACTAGACCATGCTCATGGCATTTAAGGCAAGTGAAAAGGTTTACTCTCTCTGTGTGTATTGGTGTTTTTCATAATATCTGGATTCACATTCATAGTTGCACTACAGAACACAAATTATTTCATAGAGGCTAGTCACACCTGCAGTAAATTCAATTTGTTGAAAATGTGACAGCATCTACAGGGAAGGACATGGTTGTGAACATTACCAAGATGGACTTATTTTGAATTTACGACGTGTTAAATTGATTCTATAAAGTGATGAAAGCAGAGTTATTATTTGAATCGTGCATCATTAATTTGTAAGTAATAGCATATAACTTCTGATCATTCCTATATCAGGGAGGAGAAGGGACTCCACAATTTCACTTTTCAAAATAATTGCTTAACACTGTTGTAAAGTAATGCATTATTGAACAGAAACAACTGTATAAGAGATGTCATTAAAGTTGAAGAAACTGTGGTCCATGCTTCACCCTAATTATCTGTTGTGATTGAAGAAACAGCGTTATCACAATAAAAAATGTACAAAGTAATCAGATGCCATAAACATGAAAACAAAGTAGCAAGTCTCTCTTGATTCATAATTCATTGGAATCCTCTTTGTGGTGGAAATAAAGCTGATGCAAGTAAAGACACAAGTAAAAAAAAAAAAAATCTTATAATATCATGTCCCTAGAACCTCTTTAGAGAGAGACTGGAAAATGGGCAAAAACGTTTCCCCAGTTATACCTCCCTACTTCCATTTTTCATATACACAGCATGCCGACAAACCAAACTGCAATGCATATTGCACGGCTTCATGCATACAGAACACTCTTTATCTACCCTGATCACCTACATCCAGTGCTGAGACAAGGACCCAAGGAGAAGATGCAAGCAAGCATCCTGCCGCAACTGCTTTGGCCAGTTTGCAGGATACATATTTTTTCTTCATCTTAAGGAATTAATATGTTAACCTACAATGCATGTTATAATATGAAAAAATAACTGACAGCTGGTAGGTGGGACTCCAATATATCATTGACTATAATAAACATTATAACAGGGATGTCATCCTGAAAAAAACAAATTGTAGGGTAATGAGAATACGGAGTACAAACTGCGCTGTGCAGAAGTGCATGTGAACATGGTTTTTGTAAAAGTGGACATGTTTAAATGAGTAACAGTGTTCAGCAACAGAAAATCACCCCTGCAGAGCTATACAACACTCTGACTTGTCAGCAGTATAACAGTGCATTCATACTGATGTGGTTTTGTGTATATGCAGGTGCAAAAAAACGACTTGATGCATCTTTGGTTTCTATCAAAGCCCCTTCTATAGGGATGACACATGTAAAAAGTTAGTAAAATGCACAGAAAAGGCATCTAATATGCACCTTTTTGACAGCTGTGATGTAGCTTTTTATGTTAAAATGCTTTATATTACTTGTATTAGAACAGTGGCGGAGCTAAGGAACAAAGGGCCCTGGTGCAAGATTTTTTTTTTGGGCCCCCCCTCCCCCCCAAAAAAAACCCACAAACACAGTGCTCTCCTTCCGCATCGCTTGGCCGGCTGTCACTTTCTCTCCTCCCCGCTGGGAGACGGAGTAGCGTCCAGCGGGGAAAAAAGAAAGCACGGATGCACCGCTGTATTGATCCGACACTCCCGGCGGAGAGACCAGGGGCCCGCCGCGCGCTGGATAACGATCCGGCGGCCGGCAACTTGCTGGCCCCCCCCAGAGCCTGAGGCCCCGGGCGCCCGCACCGCCTGCACCGGCGGTAGTTCCGCCACTGTATTAGAATGCAGTGAGGTTGTTTGAGTTTAGTGTGGTTATGCTCGTAGAAATATATACCCACCTCTACATTTGAAGCTATATATTCACCTTTACATCATAAAGCCAGCTGTTCCCACCCTACAGCCACACATCCTCCTTTCCCACATCTCAGACATACAGTATATCCAACCAGGAGCATAACTACAGATCATGGGGCCTCATAGCAAAATTTAAAAAATGAGTCATCCCCCAGGAACAAAACATCATTACATAGTAAAATGCATTAGATTTCTGAGGACATAGATTGATAGATAGATAGATAGATAGATAGATAGATAGATAGATAGATAGATAGATAGATAGATAGATAGATAGATAGATACACACACACATAATGAATACCAAAGTACACACAAAAAGGAAAGGAGTCTGCAATACGATTGCTACTTTTTGAGCAGTATGATGAACAGACTTGTCCGTGATTTTCAAAGTTACTTGTGGCTGTTGAACAGGTTCACTTTCCTAATGAGGCAAAGCGCTAACCAATGGGCCAGTTTTCTTTTGCGCACTGTGCTGTTCTCACACCATCTGCTTCTCTCATGGACATTGCTAATCATATCTGCTTGAGAGGTCATTGGCTTATTAACCCATCCATCATATCATTTGCTTCTACGTGCTATTATTCTCCAAGTACAATGACACAATGACATGACAATGCTGAAGGGTTAGAGAACTCAAATGTCCCTGTCTTCCTTGTAAAGGCAGATTAATTTCAACGTGAATAAACATATTTACATAATTTTATTTCCCGACATAAAACGACATCATAACCATTTTGAATATAAATATAATCCCCTGTAAACAGATGGTTGCTGGGAGGAAAAATAGAGACTCTGGATGTAATGGCTTCAAGTTAAAAATCACGTCATTACAACAGCTGGTAGAAGACAGTAAAAAAATGTTTTTCTTCTCAGTTTTGTTTCGTTTTGGATCATTAGCCAAAGATATTTTATTCAGTGTGAGAAAGATGACTATGCTGCACAGATATAACTAACCAGTTGTATGTGTATATAATGATATGTTTGTTTAGAGGCATTTTTAGAAAAAGGAAATTATGTATTTATTGATTAATATGCCATTTAATATTGCATCATGTACAATCATATCACTTGAATCATTCCTCAGTGACAACTTCCACATTCTGTTTTCTTACTCAAGTGATCTATGTTCACTTTCATGTACTTTCACAGACTGACATGGTATGCATTGACTTTGCTTCCACCTTTCCCACTTTTCCTTTGCCTGAAATGTAATTTCAGTTTTCTGACCATTATTAATCAAAGTCACTTGGCTACAAAACGTGAAGAAAAACTTTCAAGTTAAAAGAAGAAAAAAGTTATGGGATTGCCTATGTTTTAATAAGTATTTTCACTGTGATTTCTATGACATGGACTTTAGGGAACTACGACAAATCGATGGTATTTGTACACAAGAGTACTACAAATGGGCGTTATTACTAAAAGCCAATCTTTGCCTGGTACCTAAGGTGATACTTTGGCCTTTTAGGTTAAAGTTCATCTCCGGGTAAAACTTAAAATCACTACTCATATAAAAGTTAAAGGAGAACTATGGGGTCAGTGTTTTTCCCCATAGTTCTCCAAAGGGTAACGGGAGGACACAAACTGGCGTCCTCCCGTTACCCTAAGCTCAGTATACCGCGAGCTACAGCTCGCGGTATACTGAGACGCCGCAGCCGGGACGGATCACGACTCTTTTGACGGGATCCGCCCAGCTGCGTGAGTGACAGCTGGCTCTGCCTATCTAGAGGCAGAGCCAGCTGTACCCGCCCCCTCCCCCGTCCGTTCCGCCAGTCAGCGCTGGCAGATGGGATCGGTGAGAGGGGAATGCAGCCCCTCCCCCTGTCACGGCAGAGAGCCGTGACAGGATCGAGAGGTGAGGGAATCCGGTATGTGTTCCCTCACCTCCCGTTCTACTGAGCCGACCTGTGACAGTCTCATTGTCACAGGTCGGCTTAGAACTATGAGATGAGTGGAAATCACTCATGTCATAGTTCTCCTTTAAAAAAAAAAAAAAATCTGCTCACAGTACAAATGTTCAAAGTTATTTGAAAAGTAAAAATAAAGATTAGAAAGTAGCAAGTGGAAACTATGACATCTGACCTCATGATCAAAACTGGATGCTTTGATGCTCCCATCCTGGACAGATGCCATGTAGGAGCCTTCTAAACATAAACATTTTACACATTAAATCATTCACTTTGGAATTTGCACAAGCAGCACATTATCAGCTTGACTGACCGCTAGACTCACAAACACCTCACTGTAAAACAAGGAGGCCAACTGTTGTTAATTTGCAGTACAGCATGTTCACTTTACAAGATAATTTTAGCATTTTTGCAAAATTACTGTTTTGTTCTTCCATGTTTGGATGAGCTCAATTTCAGACCGGGTTCAAACCTAAGCTCATCCATACAAGAGATTTAGGTAAGTAAAAGGAGCAGTTCATTATGGTTTTTTATAATGCATAATGCCAATGGTTAGCTAGAGGGGTGCGGGGGGGGGTGCAAGGGAGGAGAGGCAGCTCAGAGTTTAGCTTTATCTAGGCTAAAGGGATGTTTTTCGAACAACTTCACTTACATTTTTTGTAAGTTTATACATTGTAAGCTGATGTTCTATAGCTTTTTTTTTACTATTCTTAATAATTTGAGCTAGAGCTATTGAGGTCTAAACACAGCAGGCTTTATTCAGAAAAAGGTTACTATAACCCTGAACAACATGTGAAAATGTGACTATAGCTCCACCTTCTGGTAGGTACAATTAGGCTCGGAATCAAGGGTTATGAGGCAACTTCAAAGGGGTAGGATAGAGGTTATGTCTAGGCCGGGGATTTATTGGGGGTAGTATTTAGTGTGGATTAGGTGCTAATTCTCAGTGTTAGCTTAGGGTTAGGAGGTAGTTTCAGGGGCATATTTATAAGGCAATGAATGTGACCAAATATTAACTGCAGGTGAATCTTCCTGGTGCATGTGTTTTACTTTACAGGGAAGGATTAAGCCCCTACATTTTTGTAAAAGTCACATGTACTGCTTTATAAGTATATTCCTATGTGTCAAGAGTTAATCTTACGGGGTAGGTCTAGTTTTTCAGTTAGGGTAATATAGGTTAGTATGAGATGTGTGATGAAGTGATAATTGGGGGCATAGGTGAGAACAGGGAAGTTTAGGTTTTGGACACAGGGTGCAAAGTTCACACTCCAATGCCAATTTTAAAGTAAGTAAGTAACATACCAAACATGGAACAAGGAAATATATTTTTTTGACTAGGCTTTCCAAGCATTGTAATATTGGTAGTTTCATTAAGCCTTCCCGGTAATGCATCTCAAGGACCATTGACAGTCTTAGTTTATGTTTGCACCTGTGAGCAGTATCATCCATTTTTTGCTGCACCAAGCCCTTAGGTCCACTTTCCCACATACTTGTGTGAGATAAATGTGTTATATTTCTGTACATAGTTTATGGAAGATCTTGTACAAAGAACAGAGGAAGTAAGAGAATACATTTCTTCTGCAGTCAGAGATGTTTAAAAATATGAATGTTGGTAAGAGAACAACATAGACTCCTTCAATGCTCCTTAAGTGTGAGGAATGTACCCAGCACACAGTGATTAAAAAAGAATGGGTTCAGAATAAATGTAAACATTAATAAAAAAAATAGAATGTGTCTGTTTTATTATATTAGAACATAAATAAGCAAGTAAGTACGTGCAATGAAAAGCAAACCACCAGCACTTCTTCTTACAGAGACACCTAATGCCTGATTTGGTCAGCTAACAATGGATTAGTGGCAGTTATAGGTAATCACTTACTCTCTCTTATAGTCCACATCCTTGAGCAGAACATGTATCTTGTGCCATTGCAGACGTCCCCCTAGATTTATGACTACTTGCAATAATACATTGCTGCTACGCATAATACTTTTTAAATGATTTTAATTGCTTTAACCTCATTCCTGCAAGCAATCTGTATACAAATATTTATGAAAGTCCCCCCCTCTCAGGGCCACCAGCCACACAAAGTGCTGGTCTGCATTGATTATCGAGAACCAATCAGGGTGGTAACAGACCATTAGATCACTATGTTAGGTATGACATAGTTATCACATGCAGGCTAGAGGCATCATTAAAAAAATAAAAGTTTTTAGCATGCAGATGAACACTGCCACCTTCGAGCTGCAGTAGCATATGTGCAGTTCCATATGTGTAATGTTGTAATTGACAAATACAATTACAGAATTAGAAAAAAATAACTTAAATAACTTAATAACTTAATTTAAAAAAACATAGTACATAAACGTCCGTAAAAAAAAATCTAAAAATAATTTAGGTATGCAATTTATTCATAATTTTATTGTCACATTAACAGACACATACTAAAGCTTCTACATTTGGCAATGGCATCTAGGTATCAATCATAAAAATTATTGAAAAGGGTAAAGGGTTTGGTTCCCAGCATATTGGCACTGTGATTTAGCTGTAATAAGGAATACATAGGAAGTGCTGCTTATAATAATAAAGTGTGTTATTACTGAATTCTATTTTTGGCAGAAATAAAGCAAAGCTAAGGCTGCTTGTTTTCAGTATATTCCCATGCAGATTCTTATAGGCAACCTTTCCCTGTGAAAGGAGGTCTTGGTCGTGTAGCAGTTAACTGATTAATTTAACTGAGTAAGTATAGCACAGAAAGATATTTAATACCCCACAAAGAGATCAAATTATTCCCCCTGGCATCTGCTGTTTTCTCCAGGAGGATCACAGTGCCATCTTTGTTCAGGCATTGTCAGTAGTCACTTCTTGAACTGAAATGTGGAAATCCAGTACACTTATTGTAGGCAGTAAATTTAGCATGTATTAGGAACTGACATAAAAACCCTCACTGCAATGCAATTCTTCCTCAATCAGCATTATACATAAAAACAATGGGCAATAAATCCTCCCTGCCAGGTCGACATCTGGTATTTGCAAAATAGGTTATGGACTATTAGGCACACTATCTATAGAAGTCCAACACTTACTAGGCCGGTTACGGACCTTAAAATTCATGTATCAGTATTAATATACAACCAACAAAGACTATATTTACATACATTGCACATAACAGGAAATCCAAAGTCATAGTTATATAAGAAGGTTTCCTGAATATGTAAAAAACCCCATTATGACTAGTGTTGCTTGAATATGCCTGGATTACAAATACACTATAGTGAAAGGAATATGGAGGCAGCACTAACAGCAGCAGCACCACCACCGTCTAGCGGAGACGGTGAGACCCAAAGAGACCCACCTGTAGACAGGCAGATCACCACCACTCCAGCTGCACTGAACACACTTTCTGATAAGGCATTTGCAGGAGGGCAGGCTAGCACCTCTACTGCATGTTCTGAAAGCTCTGGCCACTTGTCCATCTCAGACACCCAATAGTCCATGGGGTCTTTCTTCACTTCTGAGGTTGTTAGTATCCAAACTGTCTGACCTACTTGTTGAGAATCATGGACAAGCCGTGCCTGTGAGTGCAACCTGGGGCCAGGGCTACCTAAAGTAAGTTTGCAACTACTGCTGCTTCCTGCTTGTCCACCATGGGTAGTGGATCTGTAGGGGGTAGCAGAGGCATCCCTCTTTGTATTTGTAATTCCCCTTCGTATTTGTAATCCTGCTACCATTGGGAAAGACTTTGTACAAGCACCTTAGATGCACCAGCCCAAAGTGACACATTTTGTCTACCCTTTTGTGCAGAGGAATGCCATCAGCCCTTTTGGTCTTGTAGTATGGAGCCAAGAGGGTGGCAGCAGGCCTTTGGACAAGTCTTCACCAATGATAAGACAGACCTCAGATGAGAGACAGAAAACCCATCACATTGTCTCCAAAACAATAAATAAATAAAAGTTTGAGATTTTTTTAATGTCAATTTTTGTTTTATTTATTTACTTATGTATGCATTTATGTTTTTATTTATCTATTTATTATGTTAACTGGTGAAACCCACTAGGGGTGATTTCTACCTGGAGCCATACCTGCCAACTGTAGACCAACAGCATTATGGGATAAGCCGCTTAATTTTCCCACAAACATTACAGTTTTTCAGGTTGAGCTTTCCCAAATGAAATGCTTGATTTTAAGGGAGAATTTTACTTTTATACGAACTGAAACACTCATTATGACAGCCATCAATAAATAGAAAGTATTTAAACTGTAATGTATACCATAGTTCCTGAAACACTCATTATGACAGCCATCAATAAATAGAAAGTATTTAAACTGTAATGTATACCATAGTTCCTGAAACACTCATTATGACAGCCATCAATAAATAGAAAGTATTTATACCGTAATGTATACCATAGTTCCTGAATGAGCATGCCGAATTAGAGATGACACCATCCTGTAAAGCTCTTGGCTCTCTTCATAAATGTCTGACACATGTCTGACAAATGTCTGACACAGATCATCCCTGCTGCAGCCTCTCACCTTGTGACTAGATGCAAAGTTACAATATTGAAGTCTGATGACTAGGGGAGAGGAGACTGAGAAAATGCATTCTACTGCCTGCAGCAGACTAATGACATCATCCCAGACTAGCCAACGTCACCTGACATGAGCTCAGTGACTGCTTTATAAAGGGTATCAATGGTCAGAAACTAAAAATAAATATGTATTTCTATAGAATTTCCATATGTTTTATTCCACTTCTATTAACCATATTGATCTAGAAATCTGTAAACTTACAGTACTTATTGAAGGTGGCCATAGAATGTACATCCTCATTGTCATGGAAATGTCATGGAACTCAGCCCTGTGAATATGCACTTCCTTGTGTCATTACTCTAAGCCTGCCTTCTGAACTACAACTCAATGTCTGAACAATGTAACATTACCATTGTATCAGAAAGAAGGCAGAACTAGCTACATAAAAGGATTTTTTTCAAATTAGCTTTGACCATATTATCAAAAACAACTGTAGTGTGTATTCCTATTACAATGCTGATGTTATAACAGGAGAGTATATGCTGGGACGTTAGATCTTTAAATATAAAAAAAAGTATAGCTTTTTTTAATGATTATACTGTGACATGTCAGGAATTTATTCATGCATGTCTACATTAGGTATAATAATATAGAAGGCTGCCTGGCTTTACTGTGTTGTTTATCCAGCAAATCTGAGCCTCCATTCTGCTTCTCAGGATGGATGACCTGCTTTGGGTCACCAGGGTTCCGTGAACAGGTTAAGCAGTTCATTGGACCAAGACATGAACTGGTAAGGGGTACTTTGGTATTTTACTGAGCACATCAGCCTGATTCCAAGCTCATCATTAATAAAGCATGTGCAAGCATTTGCAGAAAGAACTTTGCTGTAATTTAAAGTACAGTTAAAACTTGTGCCACCGTATTCATCATGTACTATAGGAGCTAATGGATTTAAAGTCACTGAATGTCATGGAAATGAAGTTTTTCAGACTGAAAAACAGCTTCACCATAGAAAGCATAATGAACTTCAAACAACATCATCAGCTTTATTGTCCGCATATCAAATATGATCCAGATATTTCACCATGTCAGAAGGAGAATATATTAGATATATAAAATGATAAGATTAGAAAGACGAGTAATATTTTCAGCCTTCTCTATATCTCCCTTGTCTTCTAGATTTGAGCTAATTAGGAGGCAGGTTCTCCATCTGCAAATCTTATAAATTGGTTTACTTGGAATATCAAATTGTGATAAAATGCCAGCTTCATGAGATCTCCATTTATTATTAAAACCCTGTTCTGACATTTTTTTCCCCCTTCAAGAATTTTTCAAACCAGGCTGCTAAAAATATCCTGTACAAATATTTCACACAAAAATAATGAAGAGTGTCACAAATGCTCTGGTGCAAAGATGGCAAAGTCAGAATGAAGATATTGCTCAAAGAGGCATACTGTACATACATAATGTGGAAATGGAAGCATCTCCCAAAGGGACCCAGAACCGTGTTGAAATGAAACAGATATATTTCTCTGTAAGACAATGCATGGTACATCCTTGAAAAGTTCAGCATCTTTTCCTTTCTCTTTTTTTCTGTCAGTTATGTACCTGCCATGCTTCTTGGCATACATATTTCAATATTACTGGATAGTTAATATTACAGATTAAACATTAACTATTAAGAAGATGACCAAATAGTACAGGGGTGACCTATATTCCTTGCAATGTAATTATAAATGAATGTATTTCATTATTACAAAATTGTATTATATTATTTCTGATTCTTTTCTTGTAAGTAAGACTGATGATATCATTTTCATTTAGTGGAGCATTAAACATGTAATTTATTTGGTAACTGTCATAACTGTATTTTAATTTTAAAAAATAAAGTAGCATAGTTCCCACTGAAATGATTGTTAAGTATATCCTAGCGGTGAACAGGCTAAAAGATAAGTTGTAACTCTGGAATGTCAGATAAGTAGAATTACATGTCCCCTTATCACTGTAGGGGGCCAAACCATTGGTTTTAAAATATAGTTTTGGTTTTAACATGTAGTTTGTAGTAAATCATGAAAAGAAATAAGAGGAAAGAATGCCAAGAGTACCAGTGAGGGTGAAAAGCGTGAGATACGGAAGAATTTGGTCATCCCATATGTAGCTGGGGTGTCTGAGAAACTCAGAAGGTTTTTTTAAAAACATCACATCCCTGTCTGCTTTAAACCCAGCAACACACTGAGGCAACAACTGGTTCACCCAAAAGGCCCAATGCCAAAACACAAGATGAACAACAATGTGTATGCAGTCCAGTGCAGTGCGGAGTGCTCAGAATTGTATGTCGGTGAAACAAAACAGCATCTACACCAGCATATGGCACAGCATAGAAGAGCCAAACCCTCTGGTCAGGATTCGGCAGTATACCAAAACCTAAAGGAAAAAGGTCACTCCTTTGAAGACAGTCAAGTACGCATCCTAGACAGGGAGGAGGACTGGTTTAAAAGAGGTGTGAAAGAGGCCATTTATGTAAAAATGGTGAAGCCAAGCTTGAATAGAGGTTGGGGGGTTGGAGGGGGGGGGTGAGACATCTGTCTGCCACATACAATGCTGTTTTAACACCTTTGGGCAGGTTAATAACACCTCCTAGACTCCAATTATGCAACACCTGGTTGCGATTAATGGATTTCGTGGATTGGAGCAACATTCACCATATTTATTCTCAGATAATTTTTGGAAGTCATTGGAAGTCATTCTGAATTAAGAAAGCTGGTTGGAAGACCAGTGAAACGTCTTCAAGAAAAATACAGCAAGTCCAGTTGCCTTGACTTATTTTTTTACAGATAATGCTGTTTAGAAAGAATAGATTTAGAAACAGAAATATGTAAGTATATATGTTCTAGGACAGGATCCTTTCTTTGAGCAGAGTTCTGGACCCCATGTTCCTTCAATAAGCCCTTACATTAGTGTCCCCCGTCAGAGCACCCCCATACATTAGTGTGCCCTATCAGAGTGCCCTATCAGAGTGCCCCCTTGCATTGGCTGTCCCCATCAGAGTGTCCCCTTACATTGGGTGTTCCCATCAGAATGCCTCTTCCTTTCATCATTAATGTAAGGGAGCACTCTGATAGGGGCAACCAACATAAGGGGGCACTTTTATAGGAACAATTAATGTAAAGGAGGCTGCAGGTAATATTCGGGGCGGAGCATGCATGTCACTGGTTGCTAGAACCGCTGGCCAAACTCCATGTTCTGTCCCCGCTACACATTACCCAGTGACCTGTGTATAGCTCAATATGCAGTAAACCCTCCTATTCTGACTAGATGAAATCTTGAAGCTTTATTAACAAAACAGGGTGGGTAAACTGGTGAAAAAGAACATGAAAACATACAATCAGCATATGAACATGTAAATAGAGGGATATCTCACAAATATAAAGAGAAACAAGTTTGTCCCTACCAGGGCAGTTACTCCAGATATGCGCTCAGGATGGTATCAGATTCTCATCTCCTTGGTTCCAAGATGGAGTCTGAATTCCCAGAATACCCTTGTTCCTTTCTTCATGGGCTGAAAACTTACCATAGAAGAACAGTATGCTCAGTTGTAAAATAAATGTTTCTCTATAGCACCATCTTGTGGCTGATTTTGAGAAGGCAGGTAAGTCAATAAATGTTATGCCTGTGGGCCAGAACACTTTTAAGCAGTTACAGCAATTGTTATTTTTTTCTATTTTGGCATAAATGATTTATATAAATAAAATCTAACCATTTTAAGCACCCCCTGTTAAAAAGTTTAGGTACGCTTTAAGCTTGCATGTTTCAGCCAGCATACAAATATGCCACATGATTTTCTTTAACCACTGCTTCACATACCTATCACACACCTTAGGAAAAAGTGAAAATGAATCCCTTGCATTATATGCTTATTTACACTTACAATATAAGCATATAATCACTTTGTTTAATCTATCTGCTATTTGGGGAAGTTTACAACTTGCCAATATGCTATGTCCCTGTAGGACCAGCTTCTTTTGTACTTCCCATCATGATTTGTGGTCACCCCCAGCATTGAAATGACACATAGTGCTTATGAAATGGGGTTAGCCCTAGGATATACTGTATGCATTGCCCAGATCATATTGTACAGTGAACATGTAATAATGTAATGGGAATAGGAGTGACAAGCTCTCAAACCTCTAAGAACACTGATGAGACTATATTATTGTCCCTTAGATGCTTTTGCCTTGTCTTTTATCAATGGGGCAATGAAGGGTAGTTCAGTTTCTGGAGCTCAATTTTTCTTTATTACCTGTGTTACAACCAGGCCCTGCACCTGATATACTGAATTAGTTACATACAACTGTGAAATTGCAGTGCAGTGGGGTGGAATTGCTAAATATAAACAAGCTGTTCATTTTCCAGGGGAATTTTCCCTTTCCAAGGGAACTTTCTCTTTGTTAGGGAATTTTCCCTTAGCTTAAGGCTAAGCTCTGCTGACTTCCATCATCCAATCATATGCATTTTCTTTGCATGTGATTGAGTATTTCTTTCACCACATTCACTAAGCTAAGTGATACTTCCCGTGCAGAGTGAAAATCCTATTTGCATTTAGTACATCAACCCCAATGCATCATGGACAAAAATACTTTTTGTATGTGTTTAAGAGAAAATATGTATTTTTTGCTTACTATTTTTAATAAAAGTTGTTTGAGAAGAAACAAATGTACCAAAAAATGCACAAAAATTCCAAAAAGGCAAAACAAGTATGCCAATAAACAATGCAGAATATGAACAACTATATGGCCAAATTGTTGGGTCTCTTTAACTATATATAATGCTAAGCTGAAAGGGTAGAAAAAAACTTGGTCTACCCTGGTATGACAAACAGGAAAAAAAAGAAACCCAAAAAAACAAATATATAAAATAGGTAAAGGGCACCCTTGTAATCTGTACAGCGAGCTAAGGCAGAATGTGTTAAAGATCAAAGATTACATTCATTATACAATTTTATAAATGTTTACCTCCTTAATTGAATCCAGGTGAACCATGTGTTGTTTTTCTGGTTGCTAAAAATGTATTGCTTTTAGTTAGCTAATCATTACGCTGAACTCCAGACAAAAAATGTTTTTGCATATTTGCACCGTAAAAATAAATTGCCAGTGGTGAAGTGTGTCCCGTCTCTGACCGCAGCAGCATTTGTTACATCTCTTTGCTTATTTTGGCCAGCACTGTCCTGGTAGCGTCAAATGTCTGACACTGAGATTTAAAGTTCTGGTTGCTGTACACTCAGTGCAGTGAGTGGCTCGCTGTAACCAATCTTCCATTCAGAAATAGCCTTGCATTCTTCTCAATGAATGCAAGGCATTCTGTGATTGGAGGAGGTGCGGATGAACATCACAATCTCCCCTTCTCCAATCACAAAACACTCTGCAGTCATTAAAAATATATTTTTTTCTGAATGGAAAATGGGGAACAGCAAGCAACTGACTGTTTGGAGCTGACAGGACAGTGCGGGCTGAATGAAATTAATAGATGTAACACACGCTGCAGCGGCCTAGAGATGGGGCACACTGCATCATTGCAACATTTATTTCTACTGTGCAAATATAGAAAAATATTTTCTTTTTGTGAGTTCATCTTTAATACTAGAGGGTTTTAACCTGAACCCAATATTAAAGTATGTCATGCTTGGTAACAGTAATAAAGAAAATAGTTAATGAAATGTATATTTAAAGATTCAACTACGCTTGAAAATGATGTCCAAAAACACATACATGATAAATTATATTTTAGGATAGTTGGTGCTTAGCTATAGCTTTAATCACGAAGGAAGGAAATGTCCATATATTGTGAAGTCAGCTATGACATGTAAATGAGATTCTTCATGCTCCTTGGAGCTAAAATAATTAACAACTGTAAACACAAGTGCTAGATAATGTATGGCTGAATTTACAAATTTTAATTAGCAAAGAGATATCAATATAGACATTCTAAACTCTCATTCAAATGGACAGGCAACAAATGTCCTATGTCTGGTTATAGTGTTTATAAATATTAAAGGGAATGTGTAGACTTTTCAGAGATCAGCCTGAGTTAAAAAAATATTTTACATTTGTAAATGTTGTAAAAATAATCTGTATGTCTGGATTCAAATCTGCATACGTAGAGGCAGCCATATTTGCTCATGCACACGCAGGCTCACCTTTTAGCTTTGAAGTGTAATACGATTGTTGTTTTTTATTGCTGCTCCCCATGATGCACGTTTTATGCTCTCTTTAACACCTAGGCATTTGGTCACTCAAAGGTAAGCGCGACAAAACACTCAAGACAAGGAATCCCATTCATTTCTATGTCCCCATATTCACACCTGAGCGTTTTATCGCACACAGTTTCCCATTGAAGTCTATGGGACCAAAAAGCGCTATGATCTGCCAAAAAGTAGGTCATTTACGTTTCCCAGAGACAGGCGTATTGTTCCTTGCAACAAAACGCTCAGGTGTGAACAAGGGCCACAAAAATGAATGGGATTCATGAGTATTCTTGAGTGTTTTGGAACGCCAACCTTTGAGTGACAAAAACCTTAGTGTGAACGGGGACTGAGAATCTATGAGAAGAATGCACTCTCTGTATGGCTGATATCTTACCTAAACAGCTGTTCAGAAGGGAGGCAAATGTTTGCGCCCTCTAGTGGATAATTTATAAATCTCTATATTTAAAGGAGAACTATGGGGTTAAGGCTTTTCCCCATAGTTCTCCTTAGGGTAACGGGAGGACACAAACTAGTGTCCTCCCGTCACCCTCAGCTCAGTATACTGCAAGCCACAGCTCGCGGTATACTGAGACGCCACAGTATACCGCGAGCTACTGCTCGCGATATACTGAGACGCCGCAGCTGAAGCGGATCCCGACAATTATGTCTGGATCCACCCAGCTGCGTGAGTGACAACTGGCTCTGCCTATCTAGAGGCAGAGCCAGCTGTACCCGCCCCCTCCCCCGTCCGATCCACCAATCAGCGCTGGCGGATCGGAGCGGGGAGGGGGGAATCCAGCCCCTCCCCTGTCACGGCAGAGAGCTGTGACAGGATCGAGAGGTGAGCAAACGCTGGTATGTGTTCGCTTACCTCCCGATCTACTGAGCCGACCTGTGACAGTCTCATTGTCACAGGTCGGCTAGAACTACGAGGTGAGTGGAAATCACTCATCTCATAGTTCTCCTTTAATACAGTGACAAAAATATGGAAAAGCAGGCATGTAAACTGTGAGTGTCACATAAAAAATAAATCATTATCATTAAAATAAGAGCACACTATATTTTTCCTTTAAAAAATTACAGGACACTATATAATCCATACAAATCGAAGTATTATAAAAATAAACAATTTTGGCAACCACAATTGGTTCATGAAATGGTTTTTTTTTAACGTTTCTAGTTATTTTCCATTCTGCAATAGCTGCAAAAATTCACTGGAATAATTGGAGATATTTTCAATGCTGGTACTGCACCAAAGTATAAAAAGGTTTCTTGTCGTCTGTTGCAGACACAGTAAATCTGTTTACAAGTCTGCAAAATCACATGATGTCCAATTATATTTACTTTTTACATTACTGCACCACATTCATGTTTTCAATACATAGAATATAAAGTAACACAGAAAATGCCTTGATAGATACACCTCAATTACCCATTCATAAATACAGCATTCCATTGTGGGTTGTCATTTTATAATGACAGAACTTTGACTAACTAGCAATAGTAGTGTTTGCAGCTGTAAATCCAGCAAACAGAAAAATTGGACAAATTGCATAGAAAATATAAATGAGGAGACTGTTATCGTGTGTCAAGTGATTAGAACAGAAAAATCTTATTAATAAGCAATTTGGAACAAGGAAAACAAAAAAAAATTGACACATGATGGAACGCAGCTGCAAGTCATTCAAGAGGTCTATTTATCAATATTAATCATATATTCAAATCACACTCATTGATTGCTGGTAACGGTTTGATAGAATGTTTAATAGAGCAAATATCAAATATAAAAAGTCAGTCAGCCAGTCATATTAAAATATACAGCATGTTTACCTTTTTCTTTTTTTCGATGTCCCCTAGTCAGCATTTTACCAATAACCAAGCTAAAGTGACTATGATAATGTACAGTACTGCATGTACCCTTAGATGCCTACATTTACCTGTTATTATCTTCACCAGCATCCTGGGATCCCCAAAACCTAGGACACCCCTGATATGCCAAGTCCAGCAGTTGTCCTGCCTTTACAGCTCATCAGTTTAGTGTTATCAGTGATTGATGACCCTAAAATTATTGCTCTCACTGCGACGTTCGCGGCGATATGTAACATGTGCAGCGTAATGGGCGCAATCGTCGTTTTCGCAGGTATGCGCACCTGACGCATGTTTACATGTGTGTATGTAGGGGTGGAGATTTTTTGGGGTGGGGGTGGAGCAAAAGAGGTGACAGGTCCTCTTTATGGAGACATCAGGGGTCTCACATGACCCCTAATGTCACCTAGGACCCCCCTGAAGAAGCTGATGAAGCAGAGATCTGCGTCATCAGCTTCTCTCCAGCATCTGAAGCTGGAGAGTGACACGAGAATGCGGAAGTGATGTCCCCGGAGAGGGGACTGGAGGGAGATCGTGAACCGACCTGCCCCTAATCCCCTCTCAGAGAGCCACTATGCTGGTCCCAGGCTTGCACCGGGCACAGCGGAGCCCGGGATCAGCATGACAGCGGGAGGGGGGGAGCCACGGAGGGGGGGCGCACATATGGGGACCCCATACAAGCGATCCGCCGGCTCTATAGCTGGCGGATCACTTGTATGTTAACAGGCATCACTGCCTAGTTTTTAAATTATGCGTCTTTCCCGCTCGCGCGCCCCGCGCACAAGTGGGCGGGACTAACAGGACGTGTATACACGCCCAGTTAAATCCAAGAAGCTCCCGGCCGGCCATGTATACACAATGGCCAGCCGGGAGGTAGTTAAAGTGTATGTCAAGGCATTTTTTTTGTTTTTGTTTTGAGTAGAATGTGGAAGGATTATCTTCTTGTCAAGTTTTAATTGCTGTCTATGTGCCCAGAGGCTAGATTCACCTTCTCTATTTGTCCTAATGACCATTGTCATTGTTAAGAAAGAAAGTTAGGGGAAATCCAATATGTTAGAGTTGTCTGCAGAACAAGATGTGGGCATTATCTGATGGGGACGTGTGATCTGGTGAAAACTGTCTAAGATGGGAATGACCCCAAATGTAGGGTGTGAACAGGGCACATAGAATATGTTCTATGTGCCCTGGGCAAACCATACATATGTGGTGGTGTAAAAAAAAGCGCAGCTAGATGGATATGGTGTGACCAGGCACTAATATATTACAAGTTACCAGATATGATGGCTGTATTAGCATTACATTTTCAGGCTTTTTTACTTTATTTTCACCTGGTTATTCTACAACCTTCCTGTCCCAGGGTCACTACTGGTGTAGTATATCTATGGAGAAGCAGCGTTGTCACCCTAGGACAGGACTATAGAGCACCCCCTCCTCTTCTTGATAACTTAAATGGGAGGGTTTCTGTACTCATTAGAAATAGCAGTGAATGTACCTGTACCTGATAGAGTACAGAACAAGCAGAAAGTACAGGATATTACCAGCTCACAACATTTCTGTCAAGGCTCAACACGTTTTGTTTTGTTTTTGGAACAGATATCAAAAAATGCTTTTAATAGTAAATTTAAGAAACCTCAAGGGTTCATATAAGAGAAGTTCATTGTTATGATTTGCATACACTTTAAGCAGAGAAAGGAAATTATATTTCCTTATGTACAGATGACTAGGCATGAACTCAGGTGTGGACTATGAATATGGAAGGAAGCTCCTTCTGCCAGGGAATTCCCTGCAAGCAACTGCAGGTAATCAAAGTGCAAGGATGCTGTGACATCACTGACCTTATATGGCCACATGGTCAATGATATTGACCATAGCGTTTGCAATTCACATGAAGGCTGCTGAGGTCCCCAGCAAGGCCCCGGCGGACTTCCTGGGAATCTCGGTGCCTATTTACAGTGCCAGCCGAAAATCTCCTCCTCCTTCCTGCAACACTGCCACCCACACCTGCTGAATGCGGGCGGCATGGAGGAGGAGGAAAGTTTCGGCCAGTGCTGTAAACAGGCACCCTTGTTCACAGAAAGACTGCCGGGACCTTGCTGGTGACCTCAGCAGCCTACATGTGAAGCACAGCTCCGGCTGGCAGCATTGGCTGCAGTTTACAAAATGTAATGTGTCATTATCGGCGCTCTGTATCAGGCCATTTCCACAAGTACTCGTGAAAATGCCCAGTATCAGCATCAGTATTGGTATCGGTGCATCCCTAGTTTGAATAACTGGATAAGAAGCTGAGAGAAAAATTCAGCATAAAACATTTGAATTTGGTGTGTAATTACTCGTGTTCATGCGAGTAGTACCTCTCTTTTTTGAGAGGTAGAATTACACGCCTTAGACACAGTAGACCTGATAACCAGTAAAGGCTTTTAAAGCGTCACAAATTGATATTTTGGGCTATTGTAGTTTTTCACTGTTTCACGGGAGCATGCAATTTTTAGGCTTGACTATTGTTATCTATTTACTCAACACAAACTCACCTTCTATATTTAACCAAGAAATGGATATTAAATTGTGCTTGTGTTCACAAGAATAATTTTGGGTGGTTTTTACTACAAATCTGTGTTTGATAAACCATTGTGTTTGATAAACCATTGTGTGACATAAAAAATGTTGACTGCCACCATTTAAATCTACAGGGTCTCAGCTTTCTGAAAATATATACAGGGCTATTCACAAAACGGTGAAGAGTTTGGAGAAGGCAGGAGAAGTGAGCAATCTAGGACAACATAGCTGATTTGGAAAAATTCTCCAATTCATCTCACTTTCCAGTTCAGCTATGTTGTCCTAGATTGTTCACTTCTCCTGCCTTCTCCAAACTCTTCACCCTTTTGTGAATAGCCCTGAAGCTCGAAAAGAAACATATGAGCTTGAGAAAGAGGTAGCATTCCTTGAAACGCGTTGCTCTTGACCTTCACCCACGACAGTCACTGCCTCGACCATTTGCCTTCCTGCTGACCCCCCTGCCGACTCCCTTCTATTGCCGCCTTCACGGCTCGGGTACATTACTCAGCTCCGGTCCTTTTATAGACTGAGCCGCACCACCTAAAGCCGGGACCACAGTAGCACAGCCAGACTTCTCTCCTGTACACCGCTACAATCCTTCATTACAGCGCCAGGTAGACGGACTAACCTTTCGTTCCATCACCTGCCTCCTTCTTGTCTCCCTCTTCCCCTTGGGACAAGCAACCTCAGGCTACACACCAACCGGCATTCACATACAATTTGGACACCCTGATCCTCCTCACAGGCCGGTTTGCATCTGGTTCCCAGACCCACACAAGTAAGTGTTTTTGCATATATACATACATTATCTTCCCTGTCACTTTCCCTGGTATGTCCGATCCGGTCAGTCAGCTGACCTACTTCTATGTTTGGTATCTAGGTACTCGATGCAAGCTCACCTTCTATATTTTACCAAGAAACGGATATTATATTGTGCTTGTGTTCACAAGAATAAATTTGAGTGTTTTTTTTTTACTGAAAATATGCTTTTGATAAACAGTTGCGCTAATATTATGTGACTTGTCCACTGCCACCATTTTAATCTACAAGGTCTCAGCTTTCTGAAAATATATCATGTTTTGGGGATTTTAGGTAATCTACAGGTTTAAAATTTGCAATAAACAATTTGTGCAGAAAAATGAAAAAAAGAAAAACCTCAGGCAGGTAAAGGTAAATGGTGATATGTCAGTAATCAGAGTTTTCTGACTGCTGAACACTGTTGTGATGTTGAAATCAAATGAAAAGATGTGAAACAAAAGTCAAATTATTATTACAGGTTTGTGTACGTACACCAACAAATCACACTGTCAAACTGGCATATATCTGTCGCCCAAAGCAGCTTGCAATCTAAAGTCCCTATATTACATTTATACATACAATTGCCCTATCAGCATGTCTATACAGTGTGGGTGGAAACCAGCAAGCTCATGGAAAGCATATGAACTCCATGCAGATGGTGGCCTGACCTGACCAGGACTTGAACCAGGGACCCACCGTTGCAAGGCAGAAATGCTAACCACTAGGCTACCATGCTAACCAATAGAATGAAGCGCCTATAGGGTGAGTACTGCAGGTGGTTTTCCATTTCATGGGAGCACACAATTTTAAGGCTTTCTGTGTTTGGCATCTATTTACCCGACATGACCCCATCTTTTATATTTGACCAAAAAAATAGTGTAATATATTCTGTCTGTGTGCTCTAAAATTCAATTTAGGGTATTCTATCCTATAAATATTGGTTTGACAAAAACATTTGTGCAAATACTGTGCGACGTAAAAAAACATTAAAACTAGCATTTTATATTCTATAGGGCCTCTGCTTTCAGAAAATATATCATGTTTTGGGGGTTTTAAGTAATCTACAGGCCTAAAATTTGCAATAAAAAATTGTGCAACATAAAAAATTACAACTAGCATTTTCTTATTCTATAGGGCCTCTGCTTTCAGAAAATGTATAATTGTTTGGGGATCTGAAGCTGTTTTCTAGCCAAAAATAATCCGATTGTATCCCGCGTGTAAGAATGAAGAAGGCGCTCTGTGGATGGGAAGAGGTTCATGATAATGATAAAAGTTTGGGAACAGAGAGCTGTATTGGGGGTTGGGTTTGGCCTTGGGCTACACAGAAGACAGTGGGGGGGCAAGCTTTCCAGTGTAGGTGTTCTTCAGCAATCCTACCACTGCTGAATCCCACCACTGGAATGCTATATCCACTAGAGACAGTGATTGGTTAGGAGAGGAATTACCTTCCAGTCTAGGCCAGGGACTGGAAGCACATACAGATGGTAGGGGCCTGTAGCCTCTTCCTAGTGACAGTGGTGTATGGTGACAGGGGAGGGAACAGTAAGGGGAAAACTCCAATGAGGAGCACAGCTTGGCCGTGGGCACTGCTCTCTCACAGTTCCACAATGACCTAGTATCCCCGACCTGTATTTATAGGACTCAAACTACAGAACTTTCCAACTAATGGAGACAGACGAAGGACTGACGGCATTAAACTCTTTATTATTACCTTATATAGCATGTTCAAATCCCAAGCATGTTCAAATCCCAATCATGTTCAAATCCCAAAAAATTCAACAATCCCAAAAATTAAGGTTATATCAACACTGGGATGACGCAGCGCGTTTGCAAGAATGCCAATCTATATGCAAATTTTTTTGTGAGCGACAGTTCAGGTAGCCAATCACAGAGTCACTTAGGGATGGGAATGACAGTTGACAACTCCTGTGACAGTTGGCCTACCCTGACTGTACATGGAGCAACCAGGGAAGGGTTATGTTTGTTACTATGAGGCACTGCTTTATGGTGTGCACTCTGCTGCCCTCTACTGTTAGGAGTAGGGAAAGGGGGAGGAGACTGCGTGTGATTCCGCCCCCCCCTGCCCCCCACATGGCAGGGACAGAGGAGGAAGATTGGTGTAGCAATTAGTACCCGGGATCAGCCGGCGGGGATGATTATTAGAGCGCTGTGGGCCCTGTATGGGCTCTGCTGGCTCCTCCTATTCTGTACATTGTACCCGTCTTTATACAAAAACAGGAAGACAGAGCACACTGCCATCTACACAGGGCAGCCAGGGAGCATGGAGGGGGCATGGCTGAATGAGAAGATCCACACCCATGGTGATAATGGACTCTTCTGAGAATAGCACAGGGGGTGGAAAGGGGGTTTCCACTATTATTTGTATACTTAAAGAGGGAGATAGAGTAGATGTAACACCCCAATTTAATGGCTTCTAGATGACAGCAGCACTCTGTACTCCAACAATAAACTATAGTTATATACAGGTATATATCTATATATATAAGCATTGTTTTCACATTGTTTCATCCTTTGTATATCAGTGCTGCTGATCTCCTGCAGCCACTTCCTGTCTACAGTCATACACTAGAGCAGGCGGCATAGGAAACCTTGGCACTCGCGCTGTGGTGAAACTACAAATCCCAACATGCTTCTGCCTTTGACAGTCATGCCTGTGGATGAGATTTGTAGTTCCATAACAGCTGGAGTGCCGTGCTTGCCTACCCCTGCACCGTAGGGATGCCTGCAGCATGTCAATTCTCAGGGTGGATTTCCTAGTGGTGACAACAGTGTGTGTGTAAATGGTCAGTTGTAGTCACCCTCAGAAGCCCATGTAACAACACACTGTACATATAAATAGATGTGAATATAGATAGCTGGGGGTCGGGGGAATGAGTTACACGGTATCCCTGGTAATAGCCGGCAGTTCTCCAATGCTGATTGCTGGACAAATCAAACATGGCGATATACATTGATCAAGGAACAATATGGACGTTTTATGTTCAGTGATTCCGGGGTGAACTTCCCCTTATAATTAAATCTGCTGATTGTACTAAACTGGGTGTCATGCCTTTGCTTTAACCCTTTGGCTGTCAGCGATGTAAGGCACACAGGCTGTCAGCAGGCCCCTGTAAAGAGACTCTGTCTGTTTCCTGTATAAAGCCGACTGTCATCTTTACACTGGATGCTGCCAGATGGCTTCCAGGGGCTGGTAAATAGAGCTTCCCCCCAAACCCCACACCCCCTCCTTGCTTCCCGGGCCTGCAGGATGGTCAGCATCATGGTTGTCGGTGAGTACCAGGGAGAGAGACCAGTGAACGTCTATTTGCTGATCTCCTCCCCGCTGGGTGAAGCCGGAAACAACTCTGATTGCATCACTTCCAGTTTCTGAGCTGTCACTGTAACAGACCCCTAATGTCACCTTAAAGTAGTATTAAAGTAGTACCTTTTTCTCTCCCCCTCACACTTACCTGTTACCGCCGCTGGTCCCGAAGCAAACCTCTGTTCCCTGAACTTCCTGGTTGCGGGGGGAGGTTACTGATGGCAGAGGAGCCATGGGCTTCTTCTGCCATCAATCAAACGGTTGGGAGGAGGGGCGTGAGAGGAGGGGCGTGAGAGGAGGGGCGTGGCCTGCTGCATGGCTGTGTGTGTCTATGGACGTACATAGATACTACGGTCACAGCCGGGAACGAGCACGCAGGAGGCGGCAGGAAGAGTGGTGAGGGGACTCACTAGAAAATGGGTTAAATAAAAACGACAGCAGTTTTATACATACAGCGGTGGCCCTCCTACCAATAAATATTAAAAAAACCTGAAGCTTTAATATCATTTTAAAGAGCGTACACTGTATGGAATAAAGTTGTAGATAGCTAAACAAATACATTCATCATTTCACTAACAAGCAATAACTTATTTTCATTAAATCTTCATGGGGGGAATTTATCAAAACTGGTGCAGACAGAATCTGGAGCAGTTTCCATGACAACCAATTAGCTTCTCTTTTCAGTTTCTTCAGTTAAGCTTTAAAAATGAAAAAGAGAAACTGAATAGGCAACTACTCCAGATTCTGTCTGTTTCAGTTTTGATACATTCCTTTCATTGTGTTTGAGGCCAGGTTCAAACCATTTTCCGGACCAGATCTGGAAAGCGGTTAATTGCGTTTTGCCGCAATTTTGCCGTGTTTTTTTTAGCTTAAAATAGGCTTTCAGGTGCGTTCCAGTATGTTTGTATGTGTTCTTGATGCATTTCCATGCGTACCCGTGCATTCCAGACCAGAGGAAATGAGACAAGCAGTATTTCTTTTGCCTGGCCTAGAACGGGCTGCACTGGTGTGAACACAGCCCAGAAATACCATGGGGATACATTAAGATGCTTTTCTGGTCTGGAAACAAACTTCTGGTCTGGATTTGGGAACAGAGAGCTGTATTGGGGGTTGGGTTTGGCCTTGGGCTACACAGAAGACAGTGGGGGGGCAAGCTTTCCAGTGTAGGTGTTCTTCAGCAATCCTACCACTGCTGAATCCCACCACTGGAATGCTATATCCACTAGAGACAGTGATTGGTTAGGAGAGGAATTACCTTCCAGTCTAGGCCAGGGACTGGAAGCACATACAGATGGTAGGGGCCTGTAGCCTCTTCCTAGTGACAGTGGTGTATGGTGACAGGGGAGGGAACAGTAAGGGGAAAACTCCAATGAGGAGCACAGCTTGGCCGTGGGCACTGCTCTCTCACAGTTCCACAATGACCTAGTATCCCCGACCTGTATTTATAGGACTCAAACTACAGAACTTTCCAACTAATGGAGACAGACGAAGGACTGACGGCATTAAACTCTTTATTATTACTTTATATAGCATGTTTATTATTACCTTATATAGCATGTTCAAATCCCAAGCATGTTCAAATCCCAATCATGTTCAAATCCCAAAAAATTCAACAATCCAAAAAATTAAGGTTATATCAACACTGGGATGACGCAGCGCGTTTGCAAGAATGCCAATCTATATGCAAATTTTTTTGTGAGCGACAGTTCAGGTAGCCAATCACAGAGTCACTTAGGGATGGGAATGACAGTTGACAACTCCTGTGACAGTTGGCCTACCCTGACTGTACATGGAGCAACCAGGGAAGGGTTATGTTTGTTACTATGAGGCACTGCTTTATGGTGTGCACTCTGCTGCCCTCTACTGTTAGGAGTAGGGAAAGGGGGAGGAGACTGCGTGTGATTCCGCCCCCCCCTGCCCCCCACATGGCAGGGACAGAGGAGGAAGATTGGTGTAGCAATTAGTACCCGGGATCAGCCGGCGGGGATGATTATTAGAGCGCTGTGTGCCCTGCTGGCTCCTCCTATTCTGTACATTGTACCTGTCTGTATACAAATACAGGAAGACAGAGCACACTGCCATCTACACAGGGCAGCCAGGGAGCATGGAGGGGGCATGGCTGAATGAGAAGATCCACACCCATGGTGATAATGGACTCTTCTGAGAATAGCACAGGGGGTGGAAAGGGGGTTTCCACTATTATTTGTATACTTAAAGAGGGAGATAGAGTAGATGTAACACCCCAATTTAATGGCTTCTAGATGACAGCAGCACTCTGTACTCCAACAATAAACTATAGTTATATACAGGTATATATCTATATTTATAAGCATTGTTTTCACATTGTTTCATCCTTTGTATATCAGTGCTGCTGATCTCCTGCAGCCACTTCCTGTCTACAGTCATACACTAGAGCAGGCGGCATAGGAAACCTTGGCACTCGCGCTGTGGTGAAACTACAAATCCCAACATGCTTCTGCCTTTGACAGTCATGCCTGTGGATGAGATTTGTAGTTCCATAACAGCTGGAGTGCCGTGCTTGCCTACCCCTGCACCGTAGGGATGCCTGCAGCATGTCAATTCTCAGGGTGGATTTCCTAGTGGTGACAACAGTGTGTGTGTAAATGGTCAGTTGTAGTCACCCTCAGAAGCCCATGTAACAACACACTGTACATATAAATAGATGTGAATATAGATAGCTGGGGGTCGGGGGAATGAGTTACACGGTATCCCTGGTAATAGCCGGCAGTTCTCCAATGCTGATTGCTGGACAAATCAAACATGGCGATATACATTGATCAAGGAACAATATGGACGTTTTATGTTCAGTGATTCCGGGGTGAACTTCCCCTTATAATTAAATCTGCTGATTGTACTAAACTGGGTGTCATGCCTTTGCTTTAACCCTTTGGCTGTCAGCGATGTAAGGCACACAGGCTGTCAGCAGGCCCCTGTAAAGAGACTCTGTCTGTTTCCTGTATAAAGCCGACTGTCATCTTTACACTGGATGCTGCCAGATGGCTTCCAGGGGCTGGTAAATAGAGCTTCCCCCCAAACCCCACACCCCCTCCTTGCTTCCCGGGCCTGCAGGATGGTCAGCATCATGGTTGTCGGTGAGTACCAGGGAGAGAGACCAGTGAACGTCTATTTGCTGATCTCCTCCCCGCTGGGTGAAGCCGGAAACAACTCTGATTGCATCACTTCCAGTTTCTGAGCTGTCACTGTAACAGACCCCTAATGTCACCTTAAAGTAGTATTAAAGTAGTACCTTTTTCTCTCCCCCTCACACTTACCTGTTACCGCCGCTGGTCCCGAAGCAAACCTCTGTTCCCTGAACTTCCTGGTTGCGGGGGGAGGTTACTGATGGCAGAGGAGCCATGGGCTTCTTCTGCCATCAATCAAACGGTTGGGAGGAGGGGCGTGAGAGGAGGGGCGTGAGAGGAGGGGCGTGGCCTGCTGCATGGCTGTGTGTGTCTATGGACGTACATAGATACTACGGTCACAGCCGGGAACGAGCACGCAGGAGGCGGCAGGAAGAGTGGTGAGGGGACTCACTAGAAAATGGGTTAAATAAAAACGACAGCAGTTTTATACATACAGCGGTGGCCCTCCTACCAATAAATATTAAAAAAACCTGAAGCTTTAATATCATTTTAAAGAGCGTACACTGTATGGAATAAAGTTGTAGATAGCTAAACATACAGAGTCACTTAGGGATGGGAATGACAGTTGACAACTCCTGTGACAGTTGGCCTACCCTGACTGTACATGGAGCAACCAGGGAAGGGTTATGTTTGTTACTATGAGGCACTGCTTTATGGTGTGCACTCTGCTGCCCTCTACTGTTAGGAGTAGGGAAAGGGGGAGGAGACTGCGTGTGATTCCGCCCCCCCCTGCCCCCCACATGGCAGGGACAGAGGAGGAAGATTGGTGTAGCAATTAGTACCCGGGATCAGCCGGCGGGGATGATTATTAGAGCGCTGTGTGCCCTGCTGGCTCCTCCTATTCTGTACATTGTACCTGTCTGTATACAAATACAGGAAGACAGAGCACACTGCCATCTACACAGGGCAGCCAGGGAGCATGGAGGGGGCATGGCTGAATGAGAAGATCCACACCCATGGTGATAATGGACTCTTCTGAGAATAGCACAGGGGGTGGAAAGGGGGTTTCCACTATTATTTGTATACTTAAAGAGGGAGATAGAGTAGATGTAACACCCCAATTTAATGGCTTCTAGATGACAGCAGCACTCTGTACTCCAACAATAAACTATAGTTATATACAGGTATATATCTATATATATAAGCATTGTTTTCACATTGTTTCATCCTTTGTATATCAGTGCTGCTGATCTCCTGCAGCCACTTCCTGTCTACAGTCATACACTAGAGCAGGCGGCATAGGAAACCTTGGCACTCGCGCTGTGGTGAAACTACAAATCCCAACATGCTTCTGCCTTTGACAGTCATGCCTGTGGATGAGATTTGTAGTTCCATAACAGCTGGAGTGCCGTGCTTGCCTACCCCTGCACCGTAGGGATGCCTGCAGCATGTCAATTCTCAGGGTGGATTTCCTAGTGGTGACAACAGTGTGTGTGTAAATGGTCAGTTGTAGTCACCCTCAGAAACCCATGTAACAACACACTGTACATATAAATAGATGTGAATATAGATAGCTGGGGGTCGGGGGAATGAGTTACACGGTATCCCTGGTAATAGCCGGCAGTTCTCCAATGCTGATTGCTGGACAAATCAAACATGGCGATATACATTGATCAAGGAACAATATGGACGTTTTATGTTCAGTGATTCCGGGGTGAACTTCCCCTTATAATTAAATCTGCTGATTGTACTAAACTGGGTGTCATGCCTTTGCTTTAACCCTTTGGCTGTCAGCGATGTAAGGCACACAGGCTGTCAGCAGGCCCCTGTAAAGAGACTCTGTCTGTTTCCTGTATAAAGCCGACTGTCATCTTTACACTGGATGCTGCCAGATGGCTTCCAGGGGCTGGTAAATAGAGCTTCCCCCCAAACCCCACACCCCCTCCTTGCTTCCCGGGCCTGCAGGATGGTCAGCATCATGGTTGTCGGTGAGTACCAGGGAGAGAGACCAGTGAACGTCTATTTGCTGATCTCCTCCCCGCTGGGTGAAGCCGGAAACAACTCTGATTGCATCACTTCCAGTTTCTGAGCTGTCACTGTAACAGACCCCTAATGTCACCTTAAAGTAGTATTAAAGTAGTACCTTTTTCTCTCCCCCTCACACTTACCTGTTACCGCCGCTGGTCCCGAAGCAAACCTCTGTTCCCTGAACTTCCTGGTTGCGGGGGGAGGTTACTGATGGCAGAGGAGCCATGGGCTTCTTCTGCCATCAATCAAACGGTTGGGAGGAGGGGCGTGAGAGGAGGGGCGTGAGAGGAGGGGCGTGGCCTGCTGCATGGCTGTGTGTGTCTATGGACGTACATAGATACTACGGTCACAGCCGGGAACGAGCACGCAGGAGGCGGCAGGAAGAGTGGTGAGGGGACTCACTAGAAAATGGGTTAAATAAAAACGACAGCAGTTTTATACATACAGCGGTGGCCCTCCTACCAATAAATATTAAAAAAACCTGAAGCTTTAATATCATTTTAAAGAGCGTACACTGTATGGATTAAAGTTGTAGATAGCTAAACAAATACATTCATCATTTCACTAACAAGCAATAACTTATTTTCAATAAATCTTCATGGGGGGAATTTATCAAAACTGGTGCAGACAGAATCTGGAGCAGTTTCCATGACAACCAATTAGCTTCTCTTTTCAGTTTCTTCAGTTAAGCTTTAAAAATGAAAAAGAGAAACTGAATAGGCAACTACTCCAGATTCTGTCTGTTTCAGTTTTGATACATTCCTTTCATTGTGTTTGAGGCCAGGTTCAAACCATTTTCCGGACCAGATCTGGAAAGCGGTTAATTGCGTTTTGCCGCAATTTTGCCGTGTTTTTTTTAGCTTAAAATAGGCTTTCAGGTGCGTTCCAGTATGTTTGTATGTGTTCTTGATGCATTTCCATGCGTACCCGTGCATTCCAGACCAGAGGAAATGAGACAAGCAGTATTTCTTTTGCCTGGCCTAGAACGGGCTGCACTGGTGTGAACACAGCCCAGAAATACCATGGGGATACATTAAGATGCTTTTCTGGTCTGGAAACAAACTTCTGGTCTGGACGTGATCCGGGCATGGTGTGAACCAACCCTGAAGGTGTCCCTCTTTCTCATCTCAGAGAGTGGGGAGGTAACCTTATAATAGCCAGATACATACATATAATAAACAGAATTCTGCTGTATTGTCAAACGTTGCTGGGTGTCTCTTTATTTTGGCACAGTACAAGACTTTGTGATCGGGAACTCGGGAAGATGGAGGGCTCAAGAAGACACAACAACATGCTGGCCTAATTGGTAGTGCACACCAGTGGAATAGAATGGCTATTTAGAAGTCTTTCTAGACCCAGTACACAGTTAAAGGTAGCAACTTTCTACAGGATTTTGGCCCAGTACTCTGGATCTAGTCCGCCATCTCATGACAGGTTCTCTTCAAATAAGCAATAACACCGAATGGATCTTCTCCTCACACAGCTCCAACACACGTCCAGAGAGCACACATAGGATCACTCAACCCTTTAAAGTGTATGTAAACCCTGACAATAAACGTCTTCCCTTCCTTCCCTTTTGGTTTGTTACAAATACCATTTTTACTGTTTTGTTTTATCTGTTCAATAAAATACTTGCTGATCATTTCAGAAATTCAGAACTCTCCTGTGTCTTATGCCAGCTGAACAAAGAAAATAGAACAGGTTCCTCTATTAACACTTACAAGTGTTGACCAAGGAATGTCCCGCTGTTTATATTGTATTCTGACAACGTCGACCTGCTGCTGTCCCAATACCAGAACATAGCAAGCAGCTTATTGGCTACTTCATCTGTCCAGCCGAGAATTTTCCAACATGTTCCTTCAACCAGCTGATCTAGGGATGCCGGTCAGAAAGGTGCCAACAAAAACCGGACGAATTTTGAAGTGTGTATTCCTGGGTTTAGTCTCTATGACTGAGCCCATTATTGGGTGAAAAATGTCAGAGTAAAGAGGATCCAAGGCCAGACAATGTTTACTTGTGTGCTACAATAAACCTAGAAGCTTGTTGCGTGCGACCGGACTTTTGTTTGTGAGTAACTGCTGATGTTGAATCAAGGCAGGCTCAGCCAGTGTGCACCCGCTATTCTCTCTCTGGTGGTGTTGTCAAGGAGTGGTGATATCGGGCTATTGAACAGAAGGATGGTTGCAAATGGTAGACAGAAAGCTGGGAAAATCTGAAAAGTAGAGATGCTCTTATTGGTAACGATACATCCTGAAAATGTTATAATCCCAAAAGTACTACAATTCCATTTTTAAAAAAACTAAAAAAAAAAAAGCTGAATATATGTTTAAAAAGCAAAAGTGATAGATCTTCATATAGTTACATGTTTTAGACCACAATATTAAACAATCATAATAGTGTTCTAAAAAGTCCCATTTCACATCAACTCTTCAACTCATTTTGTAAAATTCCACTTCCTCAGGAGCAGCAGTGAAAGGGTTTTACAAGTAACACAATAGTCAAGTAGTCAATCTACAAATATAAAACCCCCCTACAGGGATGCACCGATAACTATACCAGTATTAGTAACGGTGCAGGTATTTTTCATGGTGGAGGTATGTTTCGTGTGCCTGATATTAATCGCCGATTAGTCCTCTCTAACTTGTGGCATTTTGCATTGCTGTATAATGTATTACGGGGATTTGAAGTCCTCTATAGTTGATGATATTATTCAGCATTGCTGTATAATGTATCACTGTGATTTGTAGTCCTCTATAACCCATGCTATTCGGCATTGCTTTATAATGTATTGCTGGGATTTCTAGTCCTTCATAGCTCATGGTATTATTCAGCATTGATGTATAATGTATCACTGTGATATGTAGTCCTCTATAGCTGGTGATATTCTGCATTCTTGTATAATGTATTGCTTTGATTTGTAGTCCATCTACAGCTTGGAGTCAGTGGCAGGGTTGCAGCGGTCACATCTGCGACTGGGCCCTGGTGCTCTACTGCTAAAATCATTAGTCTTTATTGTTTTAGAAAAACTGTCACATGACACTAAAAAAAAAGTATCAGTAATTGGTATTGGGGAGTCCTCTTACTCTGTCCTCTTACTCTGTCTTGAAAAAAATGGCATCAGTGCATCCCTAATATATATATCTATAAATATATAGTCAAATAAATGAGAAATGTTGCATATGAATATAGTATTAATATTTTCAGAGACCAATAGTTCAAGCTGAAATTAACACACACAGATAAATGAGTAAATGCAGTACTTACCCCTTATAAGACAGCTTTGTCCAAGGTTTCATTGAGAGACATCATGTCATTGAAGTACTTGTTTTGTGCTCTCTTTAGCCAACCATGGGGCTCTGACAAGACATGAAACATACACCGATCAGCCATAAAATTATGACTACCTGCCTAATATTGAGTAGGTCCCCCTTTTGTCGCCTAAACAGCCCTGACTCTTTGATGTATGGACTCCACTAGACCTCTAAAGGTATGCTTTGGTATCTGGCACCAAACCGTGAGTAGCAGATCCTTCAACACCTGTAAGTTGTGTGGTGGGGCCTCCATGGATCAGACTTATTTTTTCCAGGACATACCACAAATGCTCGAGTGGATTGAGATCTGGAGAATTTGGAGGCAAAGGCAACATCTTGAACTTGTTGTTGTGTTCCTAAAACCATTCTTGAATCATTTTTGCAGTGTTGCAGGGTGCATTATCCTGCTGAAAGAAGCCACTGCTATCAGGGAATTGCGTTTCCATGAAGGGGTGTACTTGGTCAGTAACAATGTTTACGTAGGTGGTACATGTCAAAGTAACATCCACATGAATGGTAGGACCCAAAGTTTCCCAACAGATTATTGCCCAAAGCATCACACTGCCTCCACCGGCTTGCCTACCTTTTAGTGTTCATAATGTTATGGCTGATCGGTGTACATTTAAAAATGAATAAACATAAAGATTAAATAAAATTGACTCACAACCATTACAGTTTTGCTTCAAGCAGTATTGGTCAGTTAAGGACCCTCCTCAATCTGCTAATTCAACAACTGAGGAGCAGCAGTACACTGATGTGGCCATAAGCATTGTAGAAAGCAGAAAATCCCTGATTGAGTCAGTACATAGACTCTTCTGTTTTTTTAGGCTGCTGCTGTGCAGGAACAAACAGGAGGTTAATATAAACACAGCATTAGGGCACTTGCACTAGCTGTATTTAAAGAATACATAAAGAATACATTTTATCATTTATTTCACCCTGGAGTTCAGTTCAGTTGTACATAGAAGTCTTTAATGGGACACTACATTTTAGGCCCCATCCACATTTGCCACATTTAAACATGCGCAAAATCGCACAGGTCTTGCCTGTGCTGCTATTGATTGTTAATGACATGCCAAACACGGAAAGTGAGATGTGTGTTCTTGGCTGCGCGACAAACATCCACTAAAAGTACAGTCAAAAAACACACTTCTTTGCTGGGTTTGTTGCACATAAGGCAGCTCATTGAAATTGATCAATTGCCCTATGTGAGAGTGTGACAAACATGCAAAAACATGGGAATAGGGCCTACAGGAAATTGTGTGGGGAAAAAAGTCCTGCAACAACTGGCATCCCAGTCCTTCTGTCATCAGAGATAGATAAAGAGTTTGCAACTTTATATGAAGATGAAGGGGGAGCAGAGGCAGTATAGGGCACCCAGAGCCATTTGTCACTGGCTTTAGTTCCATTCTCTCTACCTGTGCCTGAGCACAGAGGTGGAGAGAATGGAATTAGAGCTGGTTACCAAAGATACAGCTGTTTAAACCTCCAAAAGAGTCATAACTACTTTTATCTTCTATCTGTGCTTCTAAGCAGTCAGTAACTTTCTGTCAGAACAATGCATTCATAATACAATAAGAAAAATTAACAATAAGGTTTTTCTTTAATGAATGCTACAGTGTTGAGCAGATGCAGAATTAATGAGCAGCAAAACTGTAAACACATCTACGAACTGCAATGGTATGAATAATATTCAGAGGAAAACAAACCCATTTAATTCAAGTTGTATCGTTTATGCTCAACAGTTTTAATGGCTTCATTGGCTTGCTTACAAAACAGTACAACATGATCAATTTGTGTTTGTTTTACTTTCCCTGTCTCAAAACACATATTTAGAACCCCAGATAGGGACAGGGGAACAGCAAATAAATGTTATTTGAAATCCCTTAAACATTCACTACGACTATAAATGTTTATAATCAATGAGTGTCTAAAGAACTATGCTACCATAATACAATAGGAAATTAAACTAAATAATATTAAATAAAATGAAGTATGAAACCCAATAAAATAACAGATCCCTCATTCATAATAAAACCATCAAATCTGAATTATTAGTTTAAAATATATCATTAGACCATGACAAAATATTCTTTAATCACCCCCTTCTGTCTAGAATTAATTAAAGATCTTAAAGTCTACTAGTAGGCACAAAACATATTTTTGCATTACCTTATTACACTGAAAAATAGGAAACTGCTTTTAATATTAAACTTGATAATTAGCTGAAAACATCCTAGTTCTTATTACTGCCCATTCTTTAACAGTAGTATTTGATATATTCAGCTTATATTAACACCAGTGGAACTCCATTCTATAGACCTGTAATAGTAAACCTACCATAAGAAAAAAACGGGGCATCACGTTGCTAACCTGCTTTTAAAATGATTGTTGCCTGGCTGTCCCTGACTTTCTAAGTCACTAACCAGCAATAAATCAGAAAGCACAGGATCCATTGGACCATTTCACATGGGCCTATGTCAGTTTTTCAGGCGGACCTGATTTTAGATGCCGAATGCACAGATCCCCTCCTTATCTGCCCATGTGAAAGGGGTCATAGGCAGTAGCGGAACAACCGCCGATGCAGGCGGTGCCGGGGCACCGGGGCCTGAGGCTGTGGGGGGGAAGTGGATTATAATGGGGAATATTACACTGTAATGTTCCCTATTATAATATATTGCTCTGATTAAATGATTACAGGTAGGCATGTGATCTATCAAAGTTTGAGACTACGTTAGAATGTGTGACCAGTGACGTGGTCACACATTTTAACGTAATTTGCCCAGTTTTTCGGCGGTGGAATAGGTGAAGCATTCCAACACTTTCTCCGCTGTTCCAGGGCAGATCGGCATCACAAATCGCATGTGCAGGAGAACCAATCTGCCCTGAAACAGCTGATCGGTCCTGAAATGTCACTTCTATCCGACTTTGTGAGTGCGGTGGAATGTGAGATCGCAATCGGAGAGAAGTGACATTTCAGGACCGATCAGCTGTTTCAGGGCAGATCGGTTCTCCTGCACATGCGATTTGCGATGCCGATCTGCCCTGGAACAGCTGGGAAAGCGCTGGAATGCTTCACCTATTGGTGGTCACACATTCCACCGCCGAAAAACTGGGCGGGATTACGTTAAAACGTGTGACCACGTCACCCTTCACACATTTTAACGTAGTCACAACCTTTGATAGAACACCGCCATCAGAGGGGTATAGCCGGTACCCATGTGAGAGGTCTGGGGGGCCTCTTACATGGGTATCAACTGTACCGAGGCGGCATCCCCGACGACCAGACCAGCCCACCTGGGAACCTGCAGAGCCCACCATAGAGTCTCAGGTGGGCTATACAGGATCTATCGTGTGCGCTGCAGGGTCTCAGGTAAGTCCAGCACGCTATTGCAACATTAGAGACCGCTGGGGGGGGGAGCGGGGGCCCCCTCCCATCTTGGGAGGGGGGCCCAAGATAAAATCTTGCACCAGGGCCCTTTGGTTATTAGTTCCGCCACTGGTCATAGGGTCAGCCAGGCAACAACCTTCAGTAATGGCAGCCTTTGTGTTTCTCTCATGACATTTCTTTAAAACAGGTACCAAAGAAACAGGTTGATTTCATACTTTGAAACAGTTATTTTTATTCTTGTTGGATTTCCACTCTGAGCTTCCATGAAACTGATTCATGAATTACACCTTTTAGAAAAGACAGGCTCTCTTTAAAATTAATGTGATGCATATGTTTGTGTTTGATACAGGAGTTGCCTATATACTCATTAGGTTAAAATAAAATAGAAGGTCCCTTAGTTTGATGACCTACATAATGTTCTTTACCAAATACCCTTATGTGATTACAGAATTCTACTCATTTTTAATATCCTTGTAATCAAAACTCTCCTAACAATAGCTACTTTACCAACATAAGCAAGGCACAGTTATTGGATTCATTGTAAAAATGGCACGGCTTGGAGAGAAGATCTAATATGTTAAGCTTATGCATGATGGGAGAGCTAAGTTCACTAACAGAACCACTAATCAATTTGGGTCAAGAAGGAAACATGCATGGAAGCCTACATCAAAATATCCCTGTTTTCTTCTAAGGTTTTATTTATTGAAATAATCATTTGTTTCCTGTAAAATCCCAAGCAATCATTTGTGTCATTGGGTTACATTTATGATTACAGTGTTCAAAGTTAGTGTTTTTGTATAATGTAAAGTGTTTTGAAAGCTTGGTTCTTCAAGGGACCTCGACAGAGTTTTAAGAATTGTGGGGATTAGCTGCAAATAGTAGCGCATAAAGGACGCATCCACTGGCTGTAATCTTCATTCAAGGGCTTCCTTGCCCACTTTTATTAAATGAAAGTTCACAAAAGAGAACAATTACCCTCGCAGGGGATCTTTAGCATCTCATGGCAGCACCTGCCCATCCAGCCTCCTGGCTTTGCATTTGCAGCACCGCTGCTCCGGCATCAGTCCACTGTCTGGTCCTCCAGACAGCCTCAGTCGTGTGCTAACCTGCACACTGGGGGTTCTTCCCAATCCACAGCACCCTGCTGCACTGGACTCCACTCTGACTCCTGGGTGGAGCTTTCCTGTCTCCCAGGTGGAGTATTAAACCCTTCCCAACAACTTTAATTTAAAGGCTGTGCACACCTGTGCCATCAGCATGCGCTGGCCACTCAGATTCTGGACACAGGAATGGAGATAACACAGTGGCATTGTCACGCACTGCCACAGAATTTAAAAATCCTTCAAAATAATGTTTTGGATGCATGGTCCCCCGACTCTTGCTTTGTTTACATCTGCCAACCTGTACATCACTACATTGACATAGGGTCCGGCTTATGAAACCACAGCACATAGCAGGGAGCACAAGTGACGGACACGGTGGACTTGAGCAATATATGTCTGTTAAAGTCTCTACAAGGGTGCATGTGATATGGTGTGAATGCAGGAACACACATGGAAAATAGCTGTTAACCATAACAGGACCCTGAACATTGACCTGCATTAGATGTGAGGACGCCAAGGAAAATTCAGATCAGAGGGGGAGAGGCGTGAGTACCAAATGCTGAGGATCAGGTGAGCAAAACTGCTTTATTTGAGTCCCCTAGAAAAAACAAGCACTTCAGTAGTATTAAACTCTCAAAATGTTTTCAATAATATATCCAGATCAAACTAATATACATTGTTCAGCAAAGTATTTATTTACATTTTTGCCCAAGCAACAGTCATCATGTTTGCATACCGCTGGCTCCAACTCTCTCAGCTTAGCTTCCCTGAACCTCATGTGCAGTGCAAGATCACAAAGGGAGAACGCAGTCTCCAGGAAATGTCCATTAGACACATGTATTCGTTCTCATCCAAACTGAGATTTGGACACATTTAAATGTATCCAACTTTTTAAGAATGAAAACTCGGATGTGTCCGAATTTTGTTCGAATGTCATTAACAATGTTGGTAAATTTGAAAATAATTAGAAAAAAACAACATGGGGTTCCAAGCAGGAGCGTGCGCCCCCTCCCTCCTACACCATACCAGGCAACATGCCCTCAACATGGGGAGGGTGCTTTTCTCTGGGAGGACCCCCTGGCAAAACACCTTGCCCCCATGTTGTTGAGGACAAGGGCCTCTTGTCCACAACCCTGGCTTGATGGTTGTGGGGGTCTGCAGTCAGGGGGACCTATCCTGAATCTGGGTGCCCCCTTTCATAAAGGTGGCACCTAGATCCTGCCCCCCCTCGTGAACGAGTAAGGGGTAGTTGTGACCCCTACTTATTCACCAAAACACATAGTAAAATAATAAATAAACACGCCGCATCATGCACAAAAGTCCTTGATATCACTGAAAATAATAGTTGCAGTTTTGGAACTACTAACATCTTTGATATTGTAAGTATGCTTTACAGTCTAAAGATTTTGGCCATACGGCTCTGATAACACAGGTGTTGTGCGGTAGGAACCATTT
>NW_017306695.1:86024-95148 GCF_000935625.1 Nanorana parkeri | reverse complement strand
GCACTTATAATTAAGCGCTGTATAGCATACATTGTTTTAATGGGAGGCCATAGTTGTACTTTAAACTACAAACACTTAGGGGGAAATTTATCAAAACTAGAGCAGACAGAATCTGGAGCAGCTGCCCATGGCAAACAATCAGCTTCTATCTTCACTTTGCTCAGGAAAGATTTGAAAATGAGACATAGAAGCTGATTGGCTGCAGTGTAAATCTGCTCCAGTATTTTGTCTGCTCCAGTTTTGATAAATTCCCCCTTACAGTCAGTGCTTACATTTTTATTAAACCGACTGTAACCACCATGAACATTTAAACCATTTAAAGCAACTGAAACAGGAAAAGACTACTTTTTCCAAGTGACATATGCTGAGAAACTAGTTCACGTAGGGTTCTCTCTTGGGAACAGATTGTCTTCTATCTTTGTCATAGCTTCAGTTCTAAGAAACTCGGGAGCTGTAATGAACCCATTAAGGACGTTGCGGAGTAAAAATAATTGTGAAAATGTTTGAAACGTTTCTAAAGCCTGAGACTATATTATCCTGGAACTATGTTGATTCTCTTTAGTAATGCTTTCTTGTAGATGAACAGAAGACTTGAAAAGTTTAAACAAGAATCACTTTACAAATAAACTGCGTGTTCTCTATTTCTAGTCTGTTCAGTAACAACCCTGCCTGTGCAGCTCTACATTTGAAAAGCATCAGGAATGGGAATAAAGCTGTAAGGTTTCAATATCTCATCTTCTCTTGCACTTTGTCACCTTTGCTTCATTGTATTCCCTAGTCTCCATGTTAACATAGAAGCTGTCACTGCTTATTTGAGTGGCATCACCGGGGATGGCTTACCTCTCAGCATCCAATGATTGTCAAGCTTTGTGAATCAGTTCTCAGTGCTCAGTCAATAGACAGGGCAGCAATTTCACAGCCAGGAGCTCTTGGAGATGGAACCGAAAAGAAGACAAAGTTACCTGTCGGTGCCAGAGGTCTGAAGCAGAAGACCATAATTATAGACTGCTATGTGGTGTGCTTTTTTTTTTATATCCCACTCCACTTTTAGAGATACCCATTACATGAACTTTCTAACTGCATGAAATAAATTATTATTATACAGGATTTATATGGCGCCAACAGTTTGTGCAGCGGTTTACAATATAGGAAAGACATTACAATCACAATGCAAATCAAGACAAGATGGTAAGGAGGGCCCTGCCGCTGAGGGCTTACAATCTAAAATAATGCACAAGCATGCTAAATGAGTTCATAAGACTAAATATAACATGAGAATCATTCTTTATAATACCAAATAGGAAGTATTTACTAACAAATAATGTTATATGTCCTCTTCTCTCTTGTAACATAGTTATTTTTTGATGTACAAATGTATTTTCCCCGAAAGTAAGACCTACCCCTAAAGTAAGACCTAGCACTATCTTCAGGGATTTCTGTAATATAAGACCTACCCCGAAAATAGGACCTAGTTCGGTGGTAGGTCTTATATTACAGAGATCCTCTAGGTCTTACTTTCGGGGTAGCTGCACATATAATAGAATTTTACATGTCACGGCTGCAGCTCCCTCCCGCCCTATTTTCGTGAGAGCGGCTGCAGCTTTTTTAAAGCTTGCACCTTGTAAAGCAGGTTGACAGAGTAAGCTTCTATATTACTCTTCTGACAGGCTTACTTCAAGAATAAGAGGGACGTGGAATTAGAACATCTCCTTCACTGGGGTTGATTTACTAATGGAGTCAAGAATGTTCACTACGGAAAATAAATGTTCATTTAGCTTAAAGCTTAAAGAAGAACTTCAGGCAATTGACAAATGAGCCCTTGCAGTGGGGCTACCCCTGCACTACAAGAGTTAATCTTACACCTTGGTCTAAGGTGTAAAATAGAAAAGATATACTCACCTTGGTGAGCCTGGCTGCCAGACGGGTCCCTGCAGCCTCTTTCCTAGCAGTGGAATGTCCCTCGGCATCTTGATATCTAATACACTGTATTCGATGTGATTACTCACGGATTCCTAGACAGCTGGAGTGGAAGGGAAGAGAAGTTGCAAGGTCCAGTCTACCAGCCAGGCGGGACCAAGGTTCGGGTGAGTATATCTTTTTTTATTTTACACCCAAGGCAAAAACAAGCTATGCATACCGCAGTGCAGTACTACTGATACACTCCCCACCACCTTCACTGTCCCAAAATACTCTAATACTCTCCCACTCTTCATATATTTTCCCCATCATACCATCCACACTTCTCTCCTGCACATACAGTAACTCCTCTTATCATACTCTGCACTCCTCTCCTGCACATACAGTAACTCCTCCTATCATACTCCCTGCACTCCTCTCCTGCACATACCATTACCTTAGGCCCAAACGAGCACTTAACCCTTGCAGTGAGTGGGTGGGTGGGGGGGGGCATTGCAAGGGTTAATTTTTCATTTGCCTGGAGTTCTTCATGTAAAAATGTTTTTGGGAATACAGCACCAGTCACATGATTTACCTCTAATGAAGGGTATCCTATGTCCTGCTGGCTGGTGGTTACTTTAAAAATCTTCCCGTTAGGATACAATCCGCAGAGACCCTTGGCATGCCCTATTGCATATGAAAATTCCGCAACTGCGACGACATCAACAAAAACTAGCAGACTTTGCCTTCCTGGCGGCAAAACAGACAGTTGCCCATTCATGGAGGAAGCAGATGATACCTTTTGGAGAGTTCCAACAACGCATGCAGGGCTTCTTTATCAATGAGCAACTGTCTAGTGTCTTATCTGACTCATATGCTAAGTTCAGGAAGGTGTGGTCGCCGTGGGTAGAGTTCGCACTTCCAGACCTGGACCCCAACATCCTGTAATTAGCATGAGATGGTAGGCACCTTAGCTACGTGAGTTCCGAGGCTGTCGCTCTCAACCCCCCCCCCACCTCTCTACCTTCTGATTCTCTTCTTTCTCTTATCTTACACTTCGTGTTGTCCTACTGACCACCAAGGTTATACTTGCGAAGTCCCGCAGTGGATATGCAAGATTATTGCACATGGACCTAGTTCACCTACGAGTTGAATAAACAGACTAGGTCGAGACATAGGCAAAGTCAGTGTACTGTTATGTAATATTAGAATGCATACCGGACTGTTATCCGGGTATATGAGTTTTGATTTGATTAAGTGAATCTCCATACATAGTTTGCTACAGTTTCATCTATATTGTACACCTTTTTTTGGATGTTCTGCATTATACTATGTACAATTCTATGCAAAATTCAAAATAAAGAAAACATGTTTAAAAAAAAAAAAAAATCTTCCCGTTACGTGAAGCCAGATTCTTCTCATAGCGGTGATCTCCTGACGCTACGGGGATGTGTGTTGCCACCTTATAACAAGCATTGGCTGAACGTCAGGGAACATCATGGCAGGATCAGAATACAGGTGAAACTCGAATAATTAGAATATCGTGCAAAAGTAATTGCAGTAAGTTCTGCAAAAGGGGCCCAAACCAAGTACTGAGTACATATGCATGCTTGTACTTTTCAGAGGTCCGATATTGTTCTATGTACAATCCTTGTTTTATTGATTGCATGTAATAATCTACTTTTTTGAGGTTGTGGATTTGGGGTTCTTGGGGTTTTCATGAGCTGTAAGCCATAATCATCACAATTATGACAAATCACGGCTTGAATTATCTTGCTTTGCATGTAATGAGTCTATCTCATATATTAGTTTCACCTTTTAAGTTGCATTAGTAAAATAAATGAACTTTGCACGATATTCTAATTATTCGAGTTTCACCTGTAGATGGAGTTTTGTGTTTCTGCCTGGAGATCCGACTTATTAGAGGATTACCCTTGATTGAAAATGCAAGTTTGCTTGTTGAACCGATCCGTAACCAAACCAAAAAATTAAACAAAAAGGATTAACCCGCTAGAAAGTAGCTGGTTGAAAGAGGTTAACTGAGGATCCGGACAAGCAATATCATTGCAAAAAAGTACACATTTATTAGATAAATATCAATTAAGATATAGCCTTTTGTTCACTGACCACCGTTAAAAACATTAAAGCATGACAATCAATTTCTTTTCAACCTATGAATAAACAGTTGTGTTTCAGTATAAAGTGCTCTCGTTTGTATTACACTTGTACCACGACCTTTGAGAGGGGGGAGAGACTGGTGTACTCAATGTGCTGACACCGTTCTGACTCTCATCAATCGGACCTCTATATGGGAAACCTGTAGGTAAAGGCTTTGGTGGATAAGGTACCAATGAGTCAGCGAAACAAGGGTTAACCGTACATACGGCCAAAGGCTGGTGGTCTTTCTGACAAAAAACAGAAAATTCATGCAATGACTGCAACCCTGTGAACACTCGTTAATTTAAGATCACAAGTAAAGGAGATACACATCTGAACCGAATAATTTGATTTGAGTTACCCCACAAGGATTTTTGCTTTCACCTTATTATTTGATTTTTGTAGCCACCAAAGCCTTTACCTACAGGTTTCCCATATAGAGGTCCGATTGATGAGAGTCAGAACGGTGTCAGCACATTGAGTACACCAGTCTCTCCCCCCTCTCAAAGGTCGTGATACAAGTGTAATACAAACGAGAGCACTTTATACTGAAACACAACTGTTTATTCATAGGTTGAAAAGAAATGGATTGTCATGCTTTAATGTTTTTAACGGTAGTCAGTGAACAAAAGGCTATATCTTAATTGATATTTATCTAATAAATGTGTACTTTTTTGCAATGATATTGCTTGTCCGGATCCTCAGTTTACCTCTTTCAACCAGCTACTTTCTAGCGGGTTAATCCTTTTTGTTTAATATCATGGCAGGATCACCAGTTATTATTTTACTTACAGCTGCAGATTTAAACATTTTAAAAAACTACTTCTAAAATGATATTAACATATTACACTTTACATGGGAATGTAACGATTGGGTGTAAATATTCTATATATACAGTGTTTGGGATGAGAATTTAAGATGTATCCAATTTACAGGGTAAAACTAGTTTTTATCTTTAGTTATTACACATTAAGTAATTATAGATGAAACTTTCACGATTTTACCTGATGATTTTCATTATTGTATTTCATATACAGATTTATAAATTATTTTCTAGTGACCTGTAGATCATGGAATGTGACTAGCATTGCCTGTTTAATGAATTTTGAAATCAATTAAAGATTAGGGTCATTGATATCTAATACACCACAGGGTCTGTTCATAAACAATTTGCAGGGCAATTCACCATGGGAATATCTGTGAAAATATAAGCCAAAAGGAACATTCATTCATTTTATTTCTTTGGGAATGTACTTTCAAATGTTTTCATTAAATACCACATTATGGACATTAGATGGAGCTAAAGGAGAATAGGAAATAATATTATAATTTGATATGCTCCTCATCACTACCTAGTGACCGTAATGCAATGTTACATGAAAAAACAATCGAAAGTACATTCCCTTGCAAAGAAAAAACTAAAGAATATTAGTTTTGGCATATATTCGTACAGAGTGAACATTCACAGATATTCGCAGACTGAACTGTTTATAAATAGACTGCCTAGTGTAGCTATTTTTAAGCCTAATCTTTAGTTTATCTCAAGATTCATTAAGCAGGTAATGCTAATTATATTCCATGATCTACAGGTCACTACTAGAAGAACATTTATATATACTGTAGTTTATAAATTGACCTCTACATGTGATAACACAAGGAAACTGCAGTGCAGTGTGATGTGCACTGCAATTCATTCCGAAGGCACCTCAATGCACATACAGAATGCACCTGCATTGCAGCACACCTCAAAGCACAATGTGGGTTGCAGTACAATGTGGTGAAAAAAATATATCGCAGGAAAGATTTTCTTTTTACTGCGTTAAAGGCCCATTCAAATGAATAGCCTTCTTCATGCACAAGAAAGCAGGTTTTGGCACATGCAATACTACAGTACACTTTATTTAGAATGAGCCCTAATAAAAACTACAACAGATATACTCTACAGAAATGCACTTCACTACCATCTCTAATACTGTACCAGAAATAGGAAAACTGACATTTTTTTTAACATAGTGCTGAAGTGCTTTAAACCATCAATTAAAAAGAAGAAACCGATAGTTCAAAAAAAAAAAAAGAGACATAAAGATAACATGTAGCAGTCGTTACGGCTGCCGATCAGCCCACATATAGCTAACAATGGTAAAAAAAATAACAGGCTCACAGCAAACATTGCTCAGTGTGTTAGGGGACTTTGTTCTAGATAGAGCTCCTGCCACTTATATTACAGCAGATCTGCATCAGTGCACTGTTCCCTCATCACAGCTACAACACTGAAGAAAGTTCAAGAGTCAGGAAAAATTGGAAGAGTTCTAGTTTAATTGTTCACATCCTTACTGACTGTTTCACCCTCCTATGATATTGGGCTATACTGCATTTTAAACAGCATTGTATTTTATATTTGATTATTTGTAGGGTAATTACACACTGTATTAGTATGATGATTTGCAGAGTAAACTTACATCTTTGTACTCCATCCAACTCTTCTGAATGAAATTAGAATATATTATAGTTGTATTAGCTTGTGTGTGTGTGTGTAATGCATTTATTATACCTTTGTGTAAAACTTGGATGTGCTTACACATTACGACGGCTCTCTACCTATTTTATAACTGCGATGTGTACTAGGCCACACTCCGCGCAGCCACATGCTAATACGGTTCCCTATAAAACTGTTATAGCTGCTTGGGAAATTATCGCTACTGAAAACATGATCGGCTTGTTAACTTCTCTCCCAGCACAATTCACCTAGGAGAAAATAGGTTAGTTGATTTTGGTTTGTGCTCAACGTGTTAATGAGCTGATCCTACATTTGTGGCTGCACAATTCAGAGCTCGAGTTGCCCTGAACAGATGCCTCTCTGTTCTATTAGGACATTGCTGCTAATTTTGTTTATGTATTTTGCTGCAAATTATTAGGGCTTCTTGTATTCATAACTGTGGGCTATTCTCTATATTTCACATACGCAGATGTACCTTGCCTAATTGGTCATCCTGAGTCTGAAGGTACCGAGTAGATCTTTATCATTTACTTATATTTGCATTATTATATTATGCAAGAAATCATATACCCTTCCATCTTCCTACAATATCCTGAAATGTACACAAACAGAAAACCACCTGCAACATTTCTCACAGCCACACAGTGCCATCTACTGGGCAAGGGGGGAAGAAAACTTTAAAGCTGTGTCCCACAAACCAACTAAATATTACATCTACAGATGTATAGCAGCTTCAAGAAGCAACCAAATGTGAGAAGGATTTAAACATTAGTGCAGTGGACAGGTGTATATCTGCTTCATTATCATTTCAAAAGGCACCGAGTGCTGTTTTTGCTTCAGACTCTGGCCTGGGCTTCTTATCAAAAGCTGTCTCAAGGAGCAAATCTTGAATGAAAACAGCTACTGCAGGACTAAGGCTGCTCTATGTATCAAAAGGGAGACAAAAATATGAAAAAGCTTATTCAGCAAGTTCTTTGAAACTATCACATCAGAGCTCGAACTCGAAGAAAGCCCAGTCCTGAAAATACAGAACCCCAGGATTATTTTAACTCCATATTATCCAGTATAGGTTGCCCTGCTTTTTAAAAATAGAGATTTGATTGGGATATACTTGATCTTTAAAGTGTGTCTGTGCTTTGCAAAGCTAAGTAAAATGTTCACTCACATGGGGCAAAGCAAAATGTTCACTCATATAGGGCAAAGCAAAATGTTCACTCATATAGGGCAAAGCAAAATGTTCACTCATATAGGGCAAAGAAGCATGTTCACTCACATAGGGCAAAGCAAAATGTTCACTCATATAGGGCAAAGCAAAATGTTCACTCATATAGGGCAAAGCAAAATGTTCACTCACATAGGGCAAAGCAAAATGTTCACTCACATAGGGCAAAGCAAAATGTTCACTCATATAGGGCAAAGCAAAATGTTCACTCATGTAGGGCAAAGCAAAATGTTCACTCATATAGGGCAAAGAAGCATGTTCACTCACATAGGGCAAAGCAAAATGTTCACTCATATAGGGCAAAGCAAAATGTTCACTCATGTAGGGCAAAGCAAAATGTTCACTCATATAGGGCAAAGAAGCATGTTCACTCACATAGGGCAAAGCAAAATGTTCACTCACATAGGGCAAAGCAAAATGTTCACTCACATAGGGCAAAGCAAAATGTTCACTCACATAGGGCAAAGCAAAATGTTCACTCACATAGGGCAAAGCAAAATGTTCACTCACATAGGGCAAAGCAAAATGTTCACTCATATAGGGCAAAGCAAAATGTTCACTCATATAGGGCAAAGCAAAATGTTCACTCATATAGGGCAAAGGAGCATGTTCACTCATATAGGGCAAAGCAAAATGTTCACTCATACAGGACAAAGTAACATGTTCACTCATATAGGGCAAAGCAAAATGTTCACTCATATAGGGCAAAGCAAAATGTTCACTCACATAGGGCAAAGCAAAATGTTCACTCACGCAGGGCAATGCAAAATGTTCACTCATACAGGTCAAAGTAACATGTTCACTTAAACAGAGAAAAGCAACATATTCATTCATACAGGGCAAAGTAATTTCAATCATACAGGACAAAGCAACATGTTCACTCACACAGAGCAAAGGAGCATGTTCACTCATACAGGGCAAAGCAAAATGTTCACTCATACAGGACAAAGTAACATGTTCACTCATACAGGGCAAAGCAAAATGTTCACTCATACAGGGCAAAGCAAAATGTTCACTCATACAGGACAAAGTAACGTGTTCACTCGTTTTCATAAGTAGGCACACCCGACGCATGTTTACGCGGCGACCCGCGTGCTTGCAGGGGCAGGGGACTTTTAATTTTTTTTTATTATAATTAGATTTATTTTATTTTACTTAAAAAAACTGTTTTGTTTTTTTACTGTACTTTGACTGCTATCACATGGGGGGGCTTACAAGCCCCCCATGTAATAGCAGATGGTGGTGACAGGTACTCTTTAAGGTGATGCTGGAGGTCCAAAAGACCCCCAGTGTCACCTTTACACTGGAAATAAGCTATTGAAGTGCAGATCGCTCTTCAATAGCTTATAGCT
>NW_017306695.1:83502-85547 GCF_000935625.1 Nanorana parkeri | reverse complement strand
AAGATCGCCGGGCCCGTAGGAGGGGCAGCGGAGCCCGGGAGGCACGGTGGGGGTGTCCGGCGGGGGGGGGCGGGCGGCCCCTTCTTCGGGACACAGAAGCGATCTGGCGACAGGTAAGTCGCCAGAATCGCTTCTGTTGTAAAGACGACAGTCACGAAGGGGTTAAAAAAGGAACTAAAGTGTTTGCCTGGGAAAAAGATATATTAAATAAATCTTTGAAATTCCAAGCATTTCTCTGCTGGAAACAGAACACCTCTCCCACGTCTCATCTCCATAATATAACAGGGAGGTAACATAGTTACATTTAAGGTTGAGTAAAGACAAGGGTCCATCGAGTTCAGCTTTTGTGAGCGTGTGTGTGTATATGTGTGTGTGTGTCTGTGTTCCAGTCATTAAGAGTACCTGTACCACTGTATGTTACAGTCTTTGAGGAAGGTATGTAAATGATTCTTGAATTATTTCATACTTTCTGCTGATACAACTGCTTGTGAAAGAGAGTTCCACAATGTTACCGTTCTAACAGAAAAGCATCCCCTTTGCGTTTTTTCCCCCAATTTTAGGTGGTGGCCTCTTGTCTTTTTTAGTGAGTTTACAGTAAAAAGTTTATTACTGATATTACCATCACTGTACATCAAAATAATGGCCCCTCTTACTTGCCTCATTTCTAGAGTGAACAAGTTTACATTTTGCAATCTTTCTTCATAGCTTAGGTCCTCCAGCCCCCTTATCAGTTCCGTTGCCCTTCTCTGGGCTCTCTCCAGTTCAACGACATTCTTTCTGTGGATTGGTGACCAAAACTGAACTGCATACTCAACATGAGGGTGAACCAGTGTTTTGTAAAATGGCAAAATTATTGATTTGTCTCTAGAGTACATTCCCTTTCTTTATGTATGAAAGCAGTCTGTTAGCTTTGTTCGCTGCAGCCCAGCACTGGGTGCTATTGTTTAATCTGTTGTCGACTATGACCCCCAAATCTTTTTCCACTTCTGACTTTTCTAGTGGAGTTCCCATTAATGTGTAGTCTGGATGCCTGTTTTTAACCCCAAAATGCATTACTTTACAATTTTCAACATTAAACCTCATCCGCCATTTAGTTGCCCACTCCCCTATTTTATCCAGGTCCTCCTGTAATGCTCTTACCTCTACTCTCGAGTTTATTACCCTGCCAATTTTTGTATCATCAGCAAACACAGAAACACAGCTGTTAACCCCTCCCCCAATATCACTAATAAACAGGTTAAACAGTGTTGGGCCTAGCACAGAATCCTGGGGCACACCACTCTCGACCTTAGACCAATTTGAAAAAGACACATTTATCAATACTCTCCGAACACATTCATATAGCCAGTTCTCTATCCATGTACACACCATTTCATCTATGCCCATAGATTGCAGCTTGTGCATTAAGCATTTATGTGCTACCATGTCAAATGCTTTTGCACAATCCGGGTACACTACATACATTAGTTTCCCTCTATTTAAGTTGCGACTCAGCTCCTCATAGAATTTTAGTAGGTTGGTCTGACAAGAATGGTCTTTTATTAGTGCGTGCTGATTGTCACTTATTATATGATTACCACAAACAGAATTTATTAAATAGTCCTTTTTCATATCCTTTAGGTTCTAGTGTTATGTGTTTTATTATTGCTCATTCCTGTATTGCAACTATTTTCTGTAACTGACCTTAGTACAGATAGCTCATTACTAATTCAATTGACTGGAGTTTGCCCTCTTTCTCCCTTTATTTTACATCACTCTATATTAGGTGCCCCTGTAGCCCCTTGTCCCTTGCTATTATACCTGTTTCATTTCCCTCCCCCCATATTCTAGTTTAATACCCGAGGTGTTTAGGTATGCAGCAAGGCTGACAACACTGTTTTGGATTTCAATGCAGTAGAGGTATTGTTGGCAGCCCACAACAGGAATTTAGGAGCTCACTGCATTACTGTCAGGTTCAACAGGTAGTTTTCTCTTCATGCAGCATTTTGTGGAATTGCAAAGATATATATATATATATATATACATATTAAGGATAGATAGATAGA
>NW_017306695.1:71914-82632 GCF_000935625.1 Nanorana parkeri | reverse complement strand
TTGACTATATTTCTGCTGTAAGACCCATGAGTGCCTCTATATCTATTTTGGATTTGTATGGATATCTCTTTGTGGATTACCTCTTGCTCAGTCATGAAATTCCATTGATTCGGTGGTTCATCAGATTACTCAGGGGAGTCACTCAGGGAACGTTGTCACCCCAGAGCAGCAAATGTTTACACAAGCTGGAAATGGTAGGATCACCAGGTCTAAAGAAGGAGAAATACAGGCAACAGAGGAAAAAATGCCCTCTTGATAAAGGCAAGAATAAGCCATATTACATACATTATATTTTGAAGGTTAATATTATTACAGGTATTTATATAGCACTAACAACTTATTGAGTGCTTTACATATGGCACATTCAGTCCCTGCCCTCAGGGAGCTTACAATCTAAGATACCTATCCCACATATATATATATATATACACATATTAAGGATAGATAGATAGATAGATAGATAGATAGATAGATAGATAGATAGATAGATAGATAGATAGATAGACAGTATATAATACAATAATACATATGTCTACGCATACATTAATTGGATAGGCCATTTTATTGCACTTGTAGAAAATAATTTCTACTTGTGCACACACAAATTTGCTCATCATAATAGTACCGTGTTTCCCCGAAAATAAGACACTGTCTTATATTTTTTTTGCCCCACAAAAACACACTAGGTCTTATTTTCAGGGGATGTCTTTTTTTTTTAATGTGCAACAAAATGTACAACAATCTAAAGTTATTCATGTACAACAATCGAACGTTATCTGGTATCACTCCGCCTGTCACAGTACCGGACAGCTGTACCAGCAGTGCAGACATCGGACAGCGCAGTAAAGTACGGTACCATTTACCGGCACACATTACAGTACCATTACATTAAGCAGTGAAGTATGGTACTGGAGTGCTCCCTGTCACTGCGCCGGCCGGAGGGAGTCCACTGTCATCCCCGGATACAGTATGTCCCTGCAGGCCGATACCATCTCTCCTGCTCTTCACGTTCCCCCTCACATGCTACCACCAAACTAGGTCTTATTTTCGGGGTAGGTCTTATATTACAGGAATCTTGAGAAATAGTGCTAGGTCTTTCTTTCGGGGTAGGTCTTATTTTCGGGGAAACAGGGTATATCCGTAAAAAATAAGTCAAGGCAACTGGCAACTTGAAGATGTTTCACTGGTCATCCAACCAGCTTTCTCAATTCAGAATGACTTGTACATAAAATTATCTGGGAATAAATATGGTAAATGTTGCTCCAATCCACATAATCTGTTAGTCACAACCAGGTGTTGATTGCTCCCCCCCCCCCTCTATTCAAGCTTGGCTTCTCCATTTTTACATGAATAGCCTCTTTCACACCTCTTTTACACCATTCCTCCTCTATCTGGGATGTGTACTTGACTGTCTTCAAAGAAGTGACCTTTTTCCTTTTTTTTTTTATAGATATACCATGACCTGACCTGGATGAATGAGAACCAGACTCATCATGATAATGTTTATTGTCAAAATTCAGAATGTCATTCTCTGCCAAAGGGGCATCCCTGCTGAATATTGCACAATTTGCAGTTTCTGTTCTGCTTCTGACCCTGGTCTGATTCTGAATCCCATAATTCTTCCATCTACCACCTGCCCTGACCATAGCCTGGAGTCTTATCCCTGATGCTCTGCTGCCAGCTAATACTTCTTTATCTTTTATGTTTCATTGGCACCTACTAAGACTGTAGCCTATTTTATGGAGGATGGTTACCTCCATGGTTAAAATGATGTTAGGGGTGCAGTGTTTATCACTGCACTTTAATTAAAAATGTGATTATAGTAAAGTATATACGCAAGCTTGTATGGATCTGCAGTAATTTTTGCTAATTCAAAAAAGTAGGAATGCCGTATCTTAACGCCAAAATGCTCTGTTCTTGCATTTCGGCAATAAACCTAAACTTTGCAATAAACCTAAACTTTATTCATTCACAGTGTGCTGTGAACACCCCTTGTTTGTATGTACACGGCAGCATGCAAATCTTGCGCCCGGCTTGAGTTGTTGGCAGGAGTGTATGATGGGTGAGCTGGCCATTTCTTGTTGTCTATGAATAATGTTTGCTAAAATCCTTGCATTGTATATATTTGATCTATGGGGAAGTTTTATTTTCTCACAAAAAACTGAAGTTAACTTATACTAAATAAACCTGGCTGTATTGCTACTGTGCCTTTGTCTGGAGTTAGCCTATAATTATAGAGCACTGTACAATGAGGTGTAGTGGTGCTGTTTCTTTCTCGGAACAAAGAAAAAAGTAGTGTTTAATTGTTTTGTTCAGCAGTTAGAAAAAGCGGTTAATGATATTCCTTTGTTTAAATATTACAGTAGCATTAGCTGCAAATCCCAAAAGAAAGGCGGCCACTGAGCCAGCATTTTGGGCTCATATCTTGCCTAGGGCAGGATGTTTTGATTAGCTGTTCCTTTTGCTAAGCATCAGCGCACACTGAAATAAAGCAAACTGTTTACAAACCCTGTGCAATTAACACTCGGCCCTGAATCAGGTTCATTTTAAGTATCCAGAACTACTTCCACGGAATATGGCAGGTTTTGCCTCAAAGGTCTAGTACAAAGGAGAAAGATTGTTCTTCATTCCCTTAAGTCATCCAAATGTTCCCAAAGTTGCTTGTGATTGCCAGGGCTATTCATCAACTAACTTGGCTTTCACAGTGTTTTGTACACCTCATCAATAAGCAGTGTAAGGTATAATTACTCATTACAATGGATACAAATGTTCCAATATTCATAGGAGATATTAAAAGAGCGTGTGTGCATTGCCTGTGTATTTTAATTCGTCTAGCAGAAATTCTCTCTTAGCATTTAGAAGAACTTGTAATGTGCCTGAATGACAATAAAGAATGTGTAATCTGTATATTCAAAGTACTTTTACAGCCTCCCTGGCAAATTCATCAGCTTTTCTTTATTCTGTTGGCTAAGCCACAGAGCCTCATAATAATTAATATCCTCCATATACAATAAAAGGTTTGTAAAAAGTACACATAGAATATAGAAGGAAGCCATAATGTTTATACAGGTTTTATTTTACAAATGAAAGCAGGAACAGCAAAGGCTTTCTTATTGTAGAAATAAAAGCTCATCCATCACTGTAATAGGAAAAAAAAAGATATCTGCTCATATATTTTAGGGGTGGAAGGATGATCTGTTTCAAGCACAGTATGAATTACATATATAGGGGTGCAATGACTCAGTGGCTCAAATTAAAGGTAACACTGTCAGATAACAATTTATGATATCAGTGGTTACAAGCAGTTTTAGAAGTATGGATGGCTGCCGACTGATCCTTGATGGCTAAGCCTCCTAGCCATTCTTCCTCTGTTTCCTTGATGCCGGTTTCTTCTTGGGTGCTGCCTGGTTCTTTCCATGGTTCTTTCACTTTACTCCTCCCACACTACAGATTCCCCCCTGTGTCCAAGGCCATTCACAAGCATTATCTTTATGCATATCGTTCAGCTGAAGAGGTGTGATCTAGTATGCATTTATGATTGACCTTTGTTGTTGACCTTGCTTGTTCAGAACTTGCTTGAACTTTGCCTAACCTGACTTTGCTGAGATTCCTTGATCATATATTGTATGTCGCTGGTTACCCATGCAGGGGTGACAGATAGGGCCTTAGGTAAATATCAAAAGTGGAGTCTAAAGTGTGCATACAGGTGGTGCCAAAATGTCAGTACAGTTTAATGGAGTGTACATAATACTGATAGACATATGAGTATGGTAAAAGATCTGCACTAAACAGTGCGTATGTGGCATAAAATGCATTGGTTAAGATATGCAATGCAAATATATGCTGCTGTCCTTTTACCACAAAATATGCCTTAACTACTGTGCCACAAGCAAGAGCCTCACAGATCCCCATAAACCTCAGCACAAAAGATCAAAAAATGAAACGCTCATTACATTTGCTTTCCTGCACACAGAATATAGATATAGAGCTAACACTATGTTGGGACCTATCTTAAAGAACTTTATTAAAATAGCTAGGGAATACATAGCAACAAGTAACTGTTGAGACAATAATTAACTTGCTAAGTAGTATGTAAGTACAGAGTTTATGATAAGAGAATGTAACACACAACATAGTGTATAGAGTGCATCCGTCCATCCAGCCACTATGTCCTGGCATTCTGCTTTATTTGTCATGTCGGCAGGTGCTGGGAAGCTTGTTCCAGTATGTTCTGCTGACATGGACTGCAGCACAGGAAAGTAAGGAAACCTATCCCCACTTACTTTTCTGGTCATGTAATGAAGCGTCCCATGTCAGAGTTGAAGGGAAATCTATAAGAGACTTCCTGAGTGTTCTCTGCGACGCTGCAGGCAGAGATCTGGAAAAACTGTGGAGAGGTAAGGAGAAAGGGGGACTGATCTGAGGACTGAAGGGGTTAAGGAGTATGGGGGCTGAAGTGAGGTCTAAAGGGAAGACTAGGAGACTGATCTGAGGTTTGAAAGAGTTAAGGTGGAAAGGGGGATAATCTGAGGTCTGAAGGGGTTAAGGAGGAAAGGGGGTGGACTGATCTGAGGCCTAAAGGAGTTAAGGCTGATATATGTCTGAAGGGGTTAAGGAGGAAAGGGGGGCTAATCTGAGATCTGAATAGGTTAAGGAGGAAAGGAGGGGGCTGATCTTAGATCTGACTGTATTAAGGAGGAAAGGGAAGCTGATCTAAGGTCTGATGGGATTAAGTAGTGACAGGAGGGATGGGTTTATCTGGAGTCTGAAGGGGTTAAGGAGAAAAGGGGGACTGATCTGTGGTCTCAAAAGTTAAGCAGGAAAAGGGGAGTGGGATGATCTGGGGTCTAAAGTAGTTAGGCTGGAAAGGAGGCTGATCTGAGGTCTGAATGGGTTAAGGAGGAATGGGGTGGTGAGCTTAATAAGTTAAGCAAGAAAGGGGGTACTGATCTGAAGTCTGAAAGGGTCAAGAAGAAAATGGGGGCTGATCTAAGATCTGAAAAGGTTAATGAGGAAAGAAGGGCTGATTTGAGGTCTGAAGGGATTAAGGAGGAGAGGGAGGTTGATCTGAGGTCTGAAGGGTTCAAGTAGGAAAAAAGGAGGATGGGCTGATCTGAGGTCTGAAGGGGTTAAGGACAAATGTGGGGGGCTGATCTGAGGTGAGGTTTTTTTTTTTCTCCCACTGACACAGGCCTTTTCTTTCTCACACTAGGGCCAGGACAGGTCTAACAACTGACTCCAAAGTATTTTTTACTACCACTGACCACTGATGCAATGCTTTTTTTTCAACTACTGAGGCCACAATATTTTACCTCCTACTAATATTGGGGCATTTTTTTTTGGACCACTGACCCACAGCAGGGTGGCATTTTTTCCCTCCTGTCGACAAATGAGGCTAAACATTTTTCCTCCCACCAAGCACCAATGCCTGGGCATTTTTTTTCCTTTCAGTAACCAGTATTGTAAGGGGCACTGTGTAACATAATCCTAGCCATTGAACTTATTTTGTTTCATTGAACGTATCTTATATTACATACTCCTGACCAAAATGTTTATTGTCTCAAAAGTTGCTAAGCAGTGCCCAACTATTGAAATAAAGTTCTTTTATATCATAGGTTCAAAGAGAAATGCCTATGTAATGGAAGAGTTGTTAAAAATTATAGTTTGTCCTGAAGTTTATGTGTATTTGTAAGACCGTTGCTTGTGGCACAGTAATTACAAAGAGTATTGTGGGTACAAGGAAGGTGGCAAACATGTGCATTGTATACAATGAGTAAGATCAAGCTCTTCCTAACTAATTTATAACTTTGAGAAGGTCCATGGAGCCGTGCATAGACCAAAGGGGAGGTGTCACGTACCTTAGGAGAGTCTGAGATGTTGAGGGCGGCCTCTCTCACTTCTCTGGTCCTGGGGCACCTGGATGGGTACAGGGGCACCGGGGCACAGAGGGGCAGGAGTGCCAGTAGTAGCCACTGAAACCGATGAGCAGGAGTAACAGAGAGTGTTGTAAGTCCAGCAGGCAAGGATTGCAGAGTAGTCAGGACAGGCCGAGGTCATCAATGTGCAGGCAACGCAGTACAGGGGGTACGCAGGAGAATCATCTAGAACAAGCCAAGGGTCAATCACTGGAGAGAAGAAGAAGTGTGAAACCAAGCCGGGTTAGAAACAGAAGCAATTCAGGAGCAGGATACAGGGACGCAGGGAAGCTGACAATCTGACAGCAAAGGAGGTATGTTAGCCACAGCCTTATATATCCCAGAGGGCGCCACAAACTCAAACAACACATCGGCGCGCGCACGAAAACGCGCACGTTTACGCAGAGACGCTGCACGTAATACAACTCTATCAGCTGCACCATGCGCAAACTGCCGTGAAATAATTCTGGCTCCAACTCTGGCTCTGGCTTACTAACAGGAGGCACCAGAAGTGAAAATGCTGACTGCCAACCGCAAACTGTAGAAATCGCTGATGGCCTTAAAGGATCGGAATATGTAGGTAAGCGTCGGCAAAATCTATTGAAACCATCGAGTGACCAGGCTTCACCAGTTTCAAGATGGTTTCCAGAGACTCCATTCTGAACGATGGCACCTTGATAAACGTGTTCAGATACTTCAGATCCAGGACAGGCCTGAACTTTCCTGAAACATTTTTTACTAGTAAAATAGGGGAATAAGCTCCTTAACTTGAACAATGGTTTGAGACCACTGCAATTCTTCTATATAAGTCCGCAAACAGGCATTGTGTTACCACAAAGAACGATAGAGGAGGCTTTCTGGAAAACTCTATTTGATACCCTCTGTGAATAATGTCCAGAATCCACCTGTCCAAAATATTTTCCACCCAGGTCAGCTTGAAAAGGAACAATCTCGCCCCAAATGGCACCAGTTGGGCAGGCAAACCTTCAAAAGTGTCTTGTCAACTTGCTTGGAGCTTGACAAAGCTTTCCCTCTACTCACTTTATCAAAAGAGCTTTGACCTGATTTCCATGAGGGCTGAAAGAAATCCTTTCACGGTCTACACGCCCTTGCGTCTTTAAACCTATCTTGTAAAGAGCGACTGGAACAAAAAAACTGGTGTTGCCTCCTTCTAGCTTGAGACATCAAGCCTGATTGCAAGAGACTTACCTGGAGATGGACTCCTGCTCAAAATGTTCATGCACAAAAGTATGCAATCCATTGCTTAAAGTTCCTGGAAAACACGATTTATCACGTGAAAACGCGCGCACGGGAACGTTTATGCGCAATAGCGCACGTACGTGAGTGTGCAGAAGCATGCTTGTTGGCGTACAGGTGCACGCTCATTAGCGTGCACACTATCATATTTGAACAGACATGAAGCCATGACCAAGTTGCTGAGTGGTCTTCAGCTTGTCTTTGTGTGCCTTGTACTTTGTTCCTCTATCCTGACGTCCTGTGTATGAACCCCAATATGTCCCCCTGCACTCCTCACAGCATCTCCGGGGCCGAATCACAATAATGGTGCTCGCTGTGATACTCACGGATGGCGCCGTGTTCATTTGCTGTGTATGAATCCGGCTTGTGACCAATTGACTCCGCCTCCTCCTCCTGATTCGGTACCTCTGCTCTCTGATCTCCTGTGTATGACCCTGGCTTACATTTCCTGATCCAGCTCCTGATCTGTGATTCGGCACCTCAGGATTTGGCTCCCTGTGTATGACCTCGGCTTGAACCTGACTTCGCTCCTGGTCTGCTACTTGGTGGATCGCTCCATCCGCATCCTGAGCAAGGACATACTGCCAGTGCTGCATTGGCCCTCATACCCGTTGCCTGCTCTGGTTGCAAGAGGTCCCGGTGTCAATTCACCAGCTGTCACGATCGGTCTCGGCACCCCCGGCCGATTCAGCGCCCCGGCGCTCCGGCCGTGACGTCACGCGGGGCTCCGCTCCCTGGGCGCGGCTTGGTCTCATAAACCCAGCGGAGGCAATCACTCGGCGTTCAGTCAATGTGGAACGTCGAGCGATTTGCCTCCACCATCTCCACTGAACCAGTCCGGCTCCCCCACGCTGCAGTCTGCAGTCCACTCGGACACCTCCCGTTACTGCATCTGCCTCTCAGCCTCGCCAGGGATACAACCTTACTCACTAAGCTGTATCGCTGTCACCATAACTGCAAGTATTAGGGCTCTAGCCCTACATGGGATTACTTGTGCATATACTTGTTACCATACTGCTGGAGTATTGCCTGCTTGCATTGTCACCCCCATCAATCATACTGCTGAAGTACTGCCTGTTGTTGCTAAGCTACCTGCATTGAGTTATACTGCTGGAGTATTGTCTGCTTGCACTATCACCTGCATTTGTCATTCTGCTGAAGTACTGCCTGTCTCTGCTAAACTTACTGCACTGGATCATATTGCTGGAATATTGCCTGAACCTGCTAAATACCTGCATTGAGCTGTGGTAGTGTCATAAGTTAAGTCTTAGACTAGAGAACGGTTACAACTACAGTCCCATCACACCCCCGCCCCAGTAAAATTAATCTTCCATAGGGATAGGCTGGGATACATGATGTGGAACGGCTCCCCATCGCACTGAGTGTATTAGGGAGCCGTCTGACTGATCCAATCCCATTAAGCCTACTCCTGAATTGTTCCGCAATTGAGGTCCAGTCCCCAGCTATCCGCTTGTGCCGTGACACCAGCTGGTCCAACACACTCAAGCTCCTCCTCAGGAACCGGCCAGTCACCAGTATCGGCATCTGTGCTCCGCTCTGTCCTTACATCCCCTGTTACTACTTCCGGAGGTGTGGGACAAGAGGTGCACGGGCAGCCCCTTCTCAGCTGAGTCTCCAGTAAAGTACGTGATACTGATTTATCCACAGATACCCACTTAGCATCTTCCAGAGTCTTTCCGAAGATAAGTTTTCCATTAAGGAATAGAGCACAAACTCCAATGCTGAGTCCACTGACCATTGTCTGAGCCAGAGATCCCCCTTGGAAGTCACCAAGTGTGCCATGACCCGGGCATCCAGTCTCACCTGGTCTACTGCTGCCTCAGCCACAAAGTCTGCAGCCAACTTCAGGTTCTCAAAAACTGAGGATAGATCTGGCATACTCTCCTGATGGATCTTCTATTTGAACTTCTCAGACTCGCATTGCACGGGATACTGATGTTAAGGAAATCGCAGATCTACATGCTGCACCTGACAGCAGAAAATTAATTTTTAAGTCTGACTCCAATTTTTGGTCCATGGGGTCCCAGAATGAGACCCAGGGGGTTATTCACAAAGCTTCCGATGGCAGCCGAGTGAATAACCCAGCCGAAGTGAAGTGAGATGAACAACGTTGGGCTATTCACTTCTGGCTTGTACGGCTGTTTTCAGAATGTAAAAAACCCAAATTTAAAAATCCCAAAACAATTGGGTGGAGCTAGCAGTGACAGCTAGCTCCGCCCAGCCGGCACATGCTAGAGTCTTCTAGCAGGTCACAGCCAATAAATAACAACTCGGCAGGGCCGGCCGTGATGTCATGGCCGGCTCCACCCAGTTGTTATTGTTTCATGACAATCCAGCATCCCCAGGTCATTTGAGGATGCTGATCTGTCATTACAACTGGGTGGAGCCAACTGGGTGGAGCCATCACGGCTGGCTCCACCCAGCGGTCATTTGTGGGGTGAATTCCTCGCTTTGGCTGGCACTTCGGCTCGGCTGAGCAGCTCTTCCGCCTTCAGCTGCTGTACGGGCTATAGTGAATAGCCTGTACACCAGCCCTTCGGTTCGACTGAACTGAAGGGCTCTGGAGAGCCGAAGGATCAGCCGGAGCTACAGCTGGATCCTTCGGCTTCTTTGTGAATAGACACTCAAGTCTTCTAGGGCAGTGTGATATGGCAGGCCAACCTCTGCAAAGCAGCATCCACCTTAGGCCTGAATCCAAGCAATAAACATTGAGAGATTTAAAAGTAGAGTTTAGTTATCCTGTTATTAACCCTTTACCTCTTATCTGGTTTCACCCATTTATCTTCGATTAGCTCTTTGATTTCAAACATGAAGTAAAAACAAGGCAAATCCCTTTTCAGTTCCGGAAAATATTTTCTCATTTTCTCTGGAGATGAGCTTTGTTCCTCCCAACCAATGGCTTCCAGCCTCTACAAAGGCACCTTGGCAAAATCAAAGGAATAGGCACTCTCTTCACAATCCACGGTGGATTCATCATATGCTGACTTATAGGAACCCACCGGAGAGAAGTTCACCCCCCTCCTCCAAAGCACTTGAATTGTGCCTTTTGCCACAAGAGGATTTTGACTGGCCAAATTCTTGCATACTTTGCAACATGGTGTGACGGACCCCCGTACTCAGGAGGAGTATGTCCGCCGCTGTCTTCTTCCTTGCTGAGGAGATATCGGAACCTGAAGATCCTTAGCTCCCAGTTTCCCCAGTCACTAGCCAAGGCTTGAGTGTAGGTGAAACAAACTCTGCTTTATTGAACAACTGCACAAACTTTTATACAGAAAGTGATCAGATCAGATCATAATCCCATCACATCCCCCCTCCCCTCCCAGACCATCGGTCTGCTCAACACCACAGGTGTCCACCTGCTAACGAGCTCCAGACAGCCATAGCAGGAGCCTGGCCAGAATGTCATTGTTCTGAGCTCCCTCAGAGAACAATGGGAGATAACGGGGGATGGGGCTGATAGTCTTTCCATAACCAGGTCACACAGCATAACGCACTCAAACACAACCCAACACCAATACACATTTA
>NW_017306695.1:51202-71833 GCF_000935625.1 Nanorana parkeri | reverse complement strand
TGTGACGGACCCCCGTACTCAGGAGGAGTATGTCCGCCGCTGTCTTCTTCCTTGCTGAGGAGATATCGGAACCTGAAGATCCTTAGCTCCCAGTTTCCCCAGTCACTAGCCAAGGCTTGAGTGTAGGTGAAACAAACTCTGCTTTATTGAACAACTGCACAAACTTTTATACAGAAAGTGATCAGATCAGATCATAATCCCATCACATCCCCCCTCCCCTCCCAGACCATCGGTCTGCTCAACACCACAGGTGTCCACCTGCTAACGAGCTCCAGACAGCCATAGCAGGAGCCTGGCCAGAATGTCATTGTTCTGAGCTCCCTCAGAGAACAATGGGAGATAACGGGGGATGGTGCTGATGGTCTTTCCATAACCAGGTCACACAGCATAACGCACTCAAACACAACTCAACACCAATACACATTTAACTTATAAACTGATCACCATGTCGTCACACATGGCTTGTTTGATAAAGGACCAAACATCTCTAACTTCCGCTTCCTTGTCTCGGGCTGCCTCTTTAAAACAGTGTCCGCAAACCAATTTATTTGGCAGTGCTTTAGCGCCACATGCCCGGCTGTGGAGAACCATTAACTATGTCCACACCGTTTAGGTGAATCTTCCAAACGTTGATGCTTCTGCGATTTGTGTTTGCGAGGCGAGCGCATGCCCGTCTGAGAAAAGGAATCCTGGCACAAGTCCATCTCTTCAGTTGACAAAAAAGACTCTCACTCACCCTAGAAGAGTACCATAAGCACCAATTAGACACGCTCTCTTTTTTTTTTTTTACAGGAGATACAAACAACATACCTGCTATCCTTCTTTTGTGCCTTTTCTGATGGGCTCATAACAGGAGAAAAATATGGATAGATAGATAGATAGATAGATAGATAGATAGATAGATAGATAGATAGATAGATAGATAGATAGATAGATAGATAGATAGATAGATATTGGCATAACTTCCGCCATAGTGTCCTTTTACTACATGTTATGTTTTTATCTCTTTATTTTGAAAGTTGTCTATTTCTTTCTTTTTGCATTAATTTTTTTTGTTAGGAACCTACTTTCTGTTATGGTTATTATAGCCATGATAAATACTTTTGTGACAAAATGCAGCCATCTCTGTGATCACATCAACAGATATTTTTGATTTGTATGAAAAGAAGAAACAAATATTTATTGGTTATTCAGATAATAAATAAAGATTCTTGCTGCTGTCTTAAAGTTTGATGTTGAAATATCCCTCCTTTCTTTTTCTTGTTATCACCTACAGTATATTATTGTTTATATATTACCTCTATAGGGTTATTATTTGTTTTGACATGACCTTTGACTCACTTTGTATATGTTTGAATGCAAAGTAATAGAATTGCATACTATATTTCCTATTAAACCTACTTCTACCCAGTAAATGTATTAGCTTTAGTGACCCCTTTTTAAATTATTTGGATGTTTGCTGAGAATGTCACTGGAGTCCAAGTAATTTCAAATAAATCTGATAGCCATATAATTTCAAATATTTATATTTGAAAAATTGAATCCTGTGATATATGTTCTTATGTGAGAAAATATATTAATGTAGCTCACCAGGCAGGGGGAAATCATTTCTAGCCAGCCTGCTAGATGACTCAGAAATATATCCTACATGAACATCTCATTAACTGTCTATTAATAACTATCAGTTGTGCAACCATATAGTTATAATATACACCACCAAAAATGGCTTGCAGATTTTATAGCAAATATTCAATAAACTTGCAAGAATAACATTAAAGAGACACTCCAGTCAAAAAAATAAAACCGCCATGCAATAACAATGCTTTACTTTTAAAGAACTCTGGGCATGTACAAAATTAACCCTTGCAGTGGGGCTACCCCACACTACAAGGGTTAAGGCCATGTAAAGTGCAGACCAAAATAAGCACTTAACCCTTGCAGTGCGAGGGTGTAGCCCCAGTGCAAGGGTTAATTTCTAGTATGCCCGGAGTTCTTCTTTACGACTTAGACCGCCATGGTTGATTTGCTATGAAACCTCAGTTGTGCCTTCTAACATATCTAAATGCCCATGCATTTTCAATGCAGTTGTTCTCAGAATAAGGCTTTTTGCACTGAATACAAATGCAAATGAAACACTAAGGGCCCTTTCACACTTCTTGTGTACACTTCTTGTGGCTTGCATTACCGCACGCTCAGTGTGTTACGTGTGTATCGCATTAGGGCAGCCCATTAATGTTAAATGGGCTTTCAATGCACAAGAATGAGCAAAGAAGTACAAGCAGCTTTTTTTCTAACATAGCACACCACAAGGCTGGTGCATTGCAGAGCATGTGAATCAGATCTTTATTGCCTTAAGGACTATGACTTAGCATGAAATAGTCACTTCACTATTAGGGATAGGTTTCTGGCACAGGTTGACCATGAATTTGACCTAAACTCAATTCATTCGCAGTTTGGGAAATTTGAGAATTAATGTGGCTGTTGTAGCAACCAATTACCAATGATGCACTTCCTGGCATTTCAAATGTGATCAGATGGCTTAGACAGCCCTAAAATTAGTATTTTTGTGCCAGCCCCCACCCAATTAAAGTTAAGGTTCCCAGCAGGCTTTTGTTAGTGTTTGTGGAGAGTTGGAGTAGATAGGAACAGCTGACAAATTGTTTTTTGCATGGAGAGATAGTTGTTGGTAATGATGTGCTGTGTCAGCTACTTTTTTGTTAAAAGTTAAGGTACATAAATGCATTTTTAAGATTTAACTTCTTAATTTAGTGTCACTTTAACTGCTCGTTAATGTCTAGGGGATTTGTGTAAAGAACTTTTACTTACCTGATTCCCGCTCCTGCAGGCTCCAAGACTGGCACCCACAGCCCCTTTTCCCTTATGCACAAGCAGTCAGAGGCCTGCTGACATTAATACATACAGTAGCCCCACTGCAAGGGGAGATTCTTTTTTCCCCGGAGATAGGTTTTAAGGCCTCATTAATGCTTATGAAATTTTTGTAGATTCCAAGGGATAGAGTGAAATTACAAGGGTATTTCAGGAACCTTTATAAGCTGCTGTAAATGTATATAGGATATGTTATTAGAAAGCCTTCACCTATGAAGGAATTACAAGCGTGGATGAATTTTATTTGTCTATCCATTAAATCTATTTAGAGTGTTTAGCAACTGAGACCTGCAATATCTTGTTGAAAACAAACAAGAATGTAAGCCACATGACAAACTTAAAGACAAAATGTAATTATATAAATGATCTAAACCTACAAAATTAATGGAAAGTAGACACCTTTTTTACAAGGCATTATGTGATTGGAGCAGGAGAGATGATGTCACAGAATGCCATGTTTTCTTTGAAAAAAATAAGTCATTTTGTGAATGGGCAAGTAGTGAGGAGGAAGGGGTGATGTGACCAAAGAACTTCACTGTTCGAGAAGCATCTCTCACTCCACACAGGGCCCGGAAGCTGGGCATTATGTGCAAGAGATGACACGCTGCAAGGGAAGATTTTTATACTTTGCCCTCTACCACATAATATGCAGCTTTTTTCTGCTGGAGTATGGCTTTAAGTTTTTGAAATCTGCAACTGATGCAAAAATGTTACATTTCTGACAGTAAACTGTAGGATGCTGAGCGCTAAAGTATTTCAATTTGATACATGAATGAACTGCAGTTACTCAGACATACTTACTTGCACCTTCAATCATCATCTTGTGCACTTCTGGAGACCTGAATCCCAGCGCACTTTGTTATGAAAGTTTGTGCTTTCCCTGCTGAAGTCAAATCCTGGCTCAACCCCTGTCATTCCATGCTACGGGCCCATCACTGTATCAAGTTTTAGAGTACAATAGATGGGGGTCAGTTCTTGATTTTAGGGTGCTCCAGATCTCTTCTGAAAATGTATTAATGTATATGCAGACACCTCTAATTTACAGTTGTCATTATGTTTAATACCTCCTACAGTTCTGTGCAGTCATCTCCCAGCTAAGCAGTAATTATCAGCTGATTACATAGAGGTTAATCTCTTGTTGGCAGGGTACCATGCACAGGCGTCCTCACACCACATGTAGGTACCCACGCAGGATGACCAAATTAATATGCCCACACAGTATAGGGTTATATGCACACAGTTATTTGTTACACATGAAACAAAACTACAAACCCCCTCAACCCCCCACAGGTTTAGCAGTGAAGTAACAAAAACCACGGTTGGGACCAACACACACCTACAGCTAGGGGGAACAGCAACAAGGAGGGGTAACAGGACTGCAGATAGACAGCAGGCCTCAGGATACAGGAAGAGTGGTCGGGTAACAAGCCGGGCCGGGGACAGGTTTGCAGATAGGAAGCAGGGTTTAGGTTCCAAGGCACAGGACATGGGCGTCAGTCAGGTGCAGGCGACGCAATACTGAGCCAGCTTCCTGACTGCAGGGAGGGCTTAAATACCCTCCCAGGAAGTACCAGGTGATGGAATGATCTCTCCCAGCTGGGGCACACCCGCAGGTGAGTACTGGAGCTGCAGGTTCCTGACAGTTCCTGGCTGCTGGAGACACCCGCAGGCGAGCACAGGAACTGCAGGACCTGGCTCCAGCGCCACCTGGGGGTGCTCTGGATCCTGACACTTGTTGGCAATTCAAATTTTGGTATCAGTTTAAAAACTGGAAATTTTCCAAATACCTCATAGATTCCATTCTCCAGCTAGTCTATTGTCCAAGGGTTTTATCTCCCTCTAACCATATAATGTTTGTACAATCAACCTTAGAATTATCAAAACTATGTTATATGAGGACCTCCGTAATATATCCAAGCAGTGTCTATCCAATCAGGCAGGCTCTTGCACTAAATAGTTGGTAGATTTAAAGGAGAACTATGAGGTGAGTGTTTTTCACTCACCTCATACTTCTAGCCGACCTGTGACAATGAGACTGTCACAGGTCAGCTCAGTAGATCGAGAAGTGAGCGAACACATACCGGCGTTTGCTCACCTCTCGATCCTGTCACGGCATAGAGCAGTGACAGTGGAGGGGCTGGATTCTCCCTGCTCCGATCCGCTAGCGCCGACTGGCGGGTCGGACGGTGGAGTGGGCGGTACAGCTGGCTCTGCCTCTAGATAGGCAGAGCCAGCTGTCACTCACACGGCTGGGCGGATCCAGACATAATTGTCGGCATCCGCTTCAGCTGCGGCGTCTCAGTATACCGCGAGCAGTAGCTTGCGGTATACTGTGGCGTCTCGGTATACCGCGAGCTGTAGCTCGCAGTATACTGAGCTTAGGGTGATGGGAGGACACTAGTTTGTGTCCTCCCGTTACCCTAAGGAGAACTATGGGGAAAAGCCTTAAAGTGACATGAAACCCTCAGATGTTTTAACATAAACCAGTACTGTAATGTGTGCCTTACTGTAATCCATGGTAGTTTCCCTTCTCTTTGCTGCTCTTCCTTTTAAATCCTCATGTCTTCTCATGCTGGGGGAGAACTTCCCTTTGCAGCTGAGTGCCTCTTCCTGTAGTGCTGGCTCAGGTTGCAAACCTACACACAGACACCATGTAGCCATTCCAGAGACAAGGCAGTCTGCTGCAAAACAGAAGTTCTGCCAGGCATGAGAACAGATACAGATTTAAAAGGAAGAGCAGCAAAGAGAAGGGAAACAACCATGGATTACAGTAAGGCGCACATTACAGTATTGTTTTATGTTAAAAAATCTGAGGGTTTAATGTCACTTTAACCCCATAGTTCTTCTTTAAAGCAGATTGTACAGTCAGATTGTCACAAGTGTGGTGTGTTTAACTCTAATTCAGTAGTAGATATGGTAGGAATCTTTCCATATTACCTGATCCTAAGATTCTATAATCTGACAACACTTTAGTGGTTGCATAGATGAGGTAGTTTTTTTAGCAGCTGCTTTAAGTGACTGTAGGAGGAAATGCTTTGCATTCTTTAATGCATATAAGACATTATTTTTTTATAAGACATTATTTTTTATTATATCTAGTGATTTTGGGAGGAAAACTATATTTTTAACAATTGCATCATATGCTGCATAACAGAAAAAAAATCATTACTGTGTTTATAATGTATTGAGTAAGAAAATGGAAATAAAAATAGTGGCAGGGTTCATGAATACAGTAACTCTCAAAATATAACCCAACTGCAGGAAACTGAAATTATTTTTGGTACAGGATATTACTTTTTGCACATCTTTATCACTTCTCCTATAGTGTGCCTATATGAAGTGGATGTTAATTAGTAGAAAAGAAATCTTTTTTTTTTAGCTCCCTCTAAGCTCAGTGTGATAAAAGCTGCACCAAAAGCTTGAATGGCAGTTTCTCTAGCAGGTTGGTAGCGTACGCTCAATTTATAAGTGTCATAAACTTGAAAATGTCTCTGTTGAAATGAAAGCATAAATGTGAGTCCCTCAGCATCAGTAAGAGTAATAGGGCCGGGAAGGTCTATTGAGTCCAGATTGCTTACCTGCTTTCCTGTCGTGTCAGTCCTTCATCCAGCCTTGTGATATGAGTACTATATAAATTGTGATGTTGGTGTAAGGTGATTTCTTATTAGTTTACTCTGCTATTTTTATCTGAGGCCCACTGTACATGTCATGCTGTGCAATTTGTTCGCACAGATGACAGAAAGGTTAACATATAAAATAACATTAGTCATTAAAAGCCTCATTACATGCTGTGTGCATATTTTGAAAGGTAGCACTCTCTTGTGCTAGGACCTATGATGTTTTCCATCCTGCACTAATATATGATCTTTACTTTTTGAATGCTCTTCCTTGCAGGAACATTCTTATGCTTCCTTGCTCTTATGATTACCATAATTTCACTAATTTTAGAAGTAGGTGAGTAAGATCTTCAAGCATGAGTAGTAGCAGAATGCACTGTTGAAGAATACTACAGGTAACACTGTACAGCACCATCTGTAAAAGGTGAAAAACAATCCTGTATATAATTTTAGAGCTCAGTTCTAGCAAAAGTTGTAAGGTGGAGGTATTCTGACTCCGATCGTTGTGATAGCGAAATATATCCCTTGCTGAGACCTCTATGCCTGGCCTGTATAAGCAGATATACTCACTGCGGACAATCCTCGTCAGATAGCTGAACTCGTCAATACCGATTCATTCAAAAGAGGTGTTTATTCTTTAACATCAGGTTACAGCAGATGATAGGAACAGCAGTTGAACGGTTATAGTATTGTGCGGTCAGAAAATGATGCCTTTCCTACGTACTGTGCAGATTACATGTGTGTCCTTGTTACATGTGGCTTTTAACTGTGGCCATGACACAGGAAGTACTGCACACAGGAAGAAGGAAGGGGCGTACACTAGGGGAAAAAACGTCGTCACATGAGGAATAATTACAGAAACCATGTTTGTTACAACAAAAGGCCACTAGATGGCAGCATAGGATAACACATGGATTTAGCTATGAGAAAATAGTTAGGCAAATCACACTATATAAATTCTAACCTATATAACAATGCTAATATTAACTGAGGCTATGCATCTCATATTCTATGCCCCTATTGGGGCGGCACAGGAGGCATCCCCCATTTAGGGTTGCCACCTGTCCAGGATTCACCCGGACAGTCCGGGTTTTGAGCGCTGTGTCCAGGTTTCATGGCAGCAGAAACCCGGACACCAGATGTCAGACAGACAGGGACAACCAAAATTAAGAGCGGTTACTGGCCCCCCACTGAAAACAGTCTCAACTGTGGTATTTACACATGAATGGGTGACACTATTTACATATGAATAAGCCACGACTCCTTCTCCCCCCAAAATGTCTGCGCGTCGCTAGAGTGTTCGGGTTTCGCTCGAAGGAAAAGTGGCAACCCTACCCCCATCCCATCCCCCTCTTACTGGGTAGCAAAACTTTACAAAGAAATTCAGATTACAACTAGTGTTCATAGCACTACTAAACTAAAGCTAGGCACACACTGGTAGATTTTTGTATGAAAACTGATGAATATCGTTTGAAATTTTGTTTGGTTTTAACATTCAATTTTGGAAATGAAATGAGTTTCTTAAACGAAAACCCCCATTCACTGTTAGTATTTTATTAATTCGAGAAGAAATGTCCATCCTACTCACTGCAGACGACAAATTATAAATGATAAAAAACTATTCGGGAATCAAACAAACGTTCCCAGAAACAAATTTTTCAAAGAAAATTGTACTGTTGTATGGCCAGCTTAAGACTCGATTGGCTTTCTCACATTCCTGAGCAGACACACAATGCAGATACATACACACTCATACAAAAAACTCTCAGACGAACATAATTATACTTTTTCACCTTATTATTATAGGATGGACTTGATGGACTTACGTCTTTATTCAACCTCAAATACTATGTAACTATGTCATTATTGAATTTTATATGATAGTATTCATTTTGTAATGATTTGCTATTTTGTAATTAAACACAATTTTTAATGTGTATGCAAGAAAGGAAGCTTTTTCCTTTTGAACATTTCTCACCCTTAAGGCATTTTTTTCTAATTTATGAAATATGATTTAAAAAAATCATATATAACAGTCCTGTTTCAGATTCAGCAATGCAGTCCTAAGCCATGATACTGCCACCACCATGTTTCACAGATGGTACAAGGTTCTTGCCAGAATGTCCTGTTCTCCTTTTGTCAAGCATAATACTTTTCGTTCACATCAAAAAGTAATTTTTTGGTCTCCTCTATCCAGAGAACCTTCTCTCACTGCAAAGGAGGTGATACTGGTAAGTATTATAACTGTACTTTCATATGCTGTCATTGTTTACAATTTTTTTAGTATTGTTATTTAATCAAAGAGGCAATTTAACCTGCCCACCCAGCATTACAAAAATAAACACACATATGTAGAAGGTGAAAAACATGAATCCTGCATGAACTAGAACTTTTATCTTGTAAAGTTAAGTATGTGAAGCAGTGGTTGACTAAAACTAGGGGGCAAAGTACAAAACCACTTTAAATAAAACATAAATACATTTTTTTAAAGAAAATAGTTACCTTTCATGTTAGACATACAACATGCAGAGCATTTTTTTAGTAGAAGATGCCCTTTATTAATTTTTTCAACTCCTTTATTAAGAGATTTACAAGGAATATGATTATATTGTTAATCTGTGAAAAAAGTTAAAGAGACAAAAGAAAGAATGTCATGCTAAAAGCATTTCATGTGTTCTTTGATATTTTGCCTTATTTTTTCATCTATATCTTGACACTTCATGAAACTCTGAAATTATATAGAATATCTGCCTCTGAAAAGCATTTGACATCTAAATGTTGGTGACCTTAAGTCTTTCCGTTGCTCATTCTGAAGTCAATTGTAACATATAAACTTCACATTACAGAAAAGTGGTTTTCTGACATTGGCTGATCTTCTATACAGTCATGACATGAAGACAGAATGAGTGCAGACCTTTGCATAAAACTAACTGCAGAGTTAGCTTAAAGTTTGTTAAATATACCAGATTGCTATTATTCCTAATATATAGATGTGTGTGTGTGTGTGTGTGTGTGTGTGTGTGTATAACACTAACAGGGTTATTCACAAAAGGGTGAAGAGTTTGGAGAAGGCAGGAGAAGTGAACAATCTAGGACAACATAGCTGAACTGGAAAGTGAGCTGAATTAGAGAATTTTTCCAAATCAGCTATTTTGGCCTAGATAGTTCACTTCTCCTGCATTCTCCAAACTCTTCACCATTTTGGGACAAACCCTGTATATTTTGCTATTCAAATGATGGAAGTAAATCTGTAGGTAGAAATAATGGGTGCAACTACATCTTACAATAAATTGAAGGCACCTTCAGGTGAGATGCCTAGTAGAGCACTTCAGAAACCTTGACAAGTGGGTGGCCAGATATTCAAATAGCAATTTGCCCTGTGGTCACATGTTCCAACCCTGCTTCAGCACCTCATTATTTGATCACAGAGATGACTCAATAATATGCCTAAAAGATAGGAGCATACCTTCTGACTTTCTTAGATGAGAAAGAGAGATACAACCCAGCATAATGTATTTAAAAGAAAGAATGTCATGCTAAAAGCATTTCATGTGTTCTTGACACTTAATGAAACTCTGAAATTATATAGAATATCTGGCTCTAAAAAGTATTTGACATCTAAATGTTGGTAATCTTAAGTATTTTCTTTGATCATTCTGAAGCCAATTGTAACATATAAATTTTCACATGACAGAACAATGTTTTTCTGACATTGGCTAATCTTATATACAATCATGACATGAAGACAGAAAAAGTGCAGGCGTTTGAAAAATGTAACTGTAGAGTTAGTTTAAAGTTCATTAATATACTTTAACATATACAAAATTACTAAAAAAATAAAAATTACAAAAAATAAAAACTTCCCTGCTATAATATCCAGTGTCTGAGCCCCATACAAGTGACCAATGCAGAAGTAAGGGTAGAGATTATGACAAAGCTAGCCAATCAAGATGTCTACCTGAATTGTCAACTGACATCAGTTACCTAAGAGCCTCTACTTCAATAAAGATTATGCATCAGTCCAGATTCATATTATTACTATAATATGGCAAAAATGACTGTTTAAAGTACTCGTACTCGTGCAAATACTCCGATACAAAAAATTAGTAGCTGTGCCGCGCCTTGGTACCTCGGCTTATATTCGGGTCGGCTTATACTCGAGTATATACGGTATTAAATTTTATATACCAAGTATCGGTAATTGGTATCGGCGAGTACTTGAAAAAAAGTATCGGTACCCGTACTCGGTCTTAAAAAAGTGGTTACAAAGCATCCCTACCATTTATAATGGTCTGGTCCTCTAGCAACTTCAGCGCTAAATTATAGCTAATTATAGCTAATTTGCCTACAAACGTCAGGTGGTCATAATAATCTGGCCACTCAGCGTATATATATAAATATTACATGCACAAACTTGAGGCATCTTGGATTCCCATCTCTTCAACTGTTTGGACGGGAAGCCTGAGAAGCCACAGCCATGCTCCCTTGCAGCTGCACAGAGGACTGTGGCTGTTATGTGAGGTATGTACAGTAAGTGGCAAGTGCTGCTGTGCTCTGTATCACGGCACCTGCTGTTGCGGTTTCAATGTTGCGCTCAGGATGATTAGGGTGTGCCCAGGCACACCCAGCACAGCCTGTGCATGCCCATGCTAGAAGGTCAGAGTGAAGTCAGAACTCCTGATCTCCATGCTTGTTCCAGATTACTGATTCACATGCTAATGATGGCACTGAACCGTCATCACAGCCAGGGAGCTAGGATTTTCAAAAGGCGAAGTCAGTCATGTCAACCTCTACACTTTTACAGTACAGGTTTCTTTTTTAAGGGATTCTCATATTTGCACCAGCTTTACACACATGTAAGAATTTCAAATATTAGGAGATGGGTGTAGCTCCTTCTTCCTTCTGTTCAGTGTGTCATGTCTGTACCTAGTGATCTTTGCAGCACTCCAACTGCTCCGTATACGATCAGGATTAGAACATAGAACAAATTATTTTGGCTGTTTGGTTTGGGAGATCACCTTATTTGTGGGTCATATTTACTTCAAAGTGCACCTGTCACTATGAAAACTAGTGAAACTAGTTAACCACCAACATAAGGTAAAATGATGTGTTGTGCATGCACAATCCGACAGGACAGCAGCAAAGAGTGTAATGCCAAACTCGTGTGTTCAGCTACTCTTACATATATATTTACATATTTAAATAGACATTTACACTTCACATTAATAACTTTAGGGATTAGGATAGGAAGATAAGCCAACCAAAGCAACTAAATCAAATTTACTTTACATTAGTAAAGATTGGTTAGAGGGATTAAAACTGATGAAAGTGTGCCGCAATCCTTACTTTACTGCCTGTCTATTGCCTCATTTGTCCATGTATTACCTAAGAGTCTGCATGACGAGGAGTGGCTTTTGAGGCAAAAAATAATGTATAACTGCTTTAACGTTGGTAGGTTTATTGTGGTAAAATGGTAAAATGAGGCTTTCTGCAGAGCAGAAAAAAAAAAGACATCCATCCTCCTGGGACACTAGCAATAAAACGAGGCATGCTGGTAATGAGAGGGGTTATCTTGGGCTGCAGTATAACCCAAACCCGGTTACAGAGTTCCTGTGTCTCTCAATGAATAAGAAAGAAAAGATGTAGAAAACAACTATATATTCCCTTTAACCAGCTGCTTTCCACAGGCCCCATACTACTGGGGGTACATATCCTCCACCTGGGTCGGCATTCCTAAAGGGAACCCGGCTCCGACGTGCGTATGCATCTCCCCACCGCCTGATCCACTCATAGGAGCCCCACACCCCGATCCCACACTTTGGGGTCTGCCCATACAGTGACGCCACCGAGTGACCCACAGTGGGCCATTGTTCTTCCCACACACTCCACGGCCGCAATACCTTCTTCCCCCACCGCCATCCCGAGCTGCATCAGAGGCACTCACCTTCAACCTCAGTCCAGATACCCACCACAACTGCAGACTCAGTCACCCACAACCCCAGTCTAGGTCCTCACCACAACTGCAGCAATCCACTGGGAACATCAGGAATTTCTACGCCCAGCATATAGGCAAGGAAACAACAAAGGCCTGTGGACCACCACCTACATCCACCGCCGATGACATCACCTCACCCATTACCTCGCGGTGAGTTACTACATTTCTATTATACTGCTTCATGCAAATACCTAACTTTAATATTCATTTCATTATTCAATGTCTTTTTTTTATATTATAACAGATGGCGATGGTTCAGTTGATGGATCAAAATGGTTGTATGCCATTTTGCTCCATCAACTGAACCATCGCCATGTGTTATAATATTAAAAAAAGACATTGAATAATGAAATGAATATTTATCATGCCATTGCTAACTAAGGCTTGTATCCCCATAGTGGGGGAAATAAATGATCACATGTCCAGACTCCAGAACAGTGTATTATTGTATAGTGTGGCACAGCTGTATCCAATTCTGCGTACCTGGCTTTATATTATAAAGTTCTTATAATATAAAGCCAGGTATATAGAATTGGATATAGCTGTGCCACACTACAGAGTGTTCATGTTCTTCATAATATTAAGGAACTGACCTAAAATCATGATTTTGTATTGCTTGTGACCTGTCCCTTTAAGAAAAAGTGTGACCTGTCCCTTTAAGAAAAAGTATCGGTAATTGGTATCAGCGAGTACTTGAAAAAAAGTATCGGTACTCGTACTCGGCCTTAAAAAAGTGGTATCGGTGCATCCCTAATTACCACAGTTAATGCTATTTTGCCATCAGTATGAGTTAGTGCCATTCATCACTATTGTTACCACTATAACCGAACCCTAATTTTCCTGTTCTTCTAAAAATGTAAATATTGTCACCAAACTACTAATTTGTGCTATTTCCCACTAAAGAAGCTCAGGGGTGTTCACAGGTTTACTTTTTGATGAATTATAAGAGTAAATTCACATAATCTGTTTTGTGTGGAATGGGACAGGCCTTGATTTATGAAGGTTAACAAATAACAGTATTTATAGTTTTTAATAGTGGGCTTAGGTTCATATAGGGTTTAGTTATCCTCTAATACATCACATTTTAAGATATTGCCATGCATGCAAAATGTACTACCACTGGAATTATTGTCTAATTTAAAAGCATGTTACCATTGGTAATTGCAGAAAAGAACAAAGAAAATATATTTGATGGTATGTAGTGAAATCACCTTCCCATTAGCGAATACTCACACTTAATAAAATATTAATTATCAGCTTTCATTTGATATAACCACAGAACATTGGCTTTCATTTTGTACTTCTGAATTAATTATCTCTTCTACAGCTATAGCAAACAATGCAAATACAGCATATTGTAGGTAATTGTGCTACTTCTAGCACATTATGCACTTGGTTTAATTTAAAGACAAGCATTTTCAAAAGGTTAACATAAGGGTAGGGTTGATAAGACAGTTGAACAGCTTGGCTTTCAGCAGCACCCTCCATCTTAAAAAGACTTCTCAGAAAGAAAGGAAGGTTAAATGTGTGCTTTAAAATTCAATCCTATATGGATTTGTTTTAGAATTGCTTTCTAAGCATCACATTTTTGTGATCAATAAAGAATATTAATGTGTAGAGATAAGACTCATTGATAATGCCTTTGCTTAGCTGTGAACTAAAATTATTGAGTGGAATTAAACTTATGTTGGTGGGAGAGAGCACAGTATTTTGTCAAACCTTACTCCCACTGTGTTGTACTCCAGTGATGACAGGTCCAGAATACTACATCCCCTGCCACTGCCATTTCTGATGCCAATTCTCGTGGGTCCAGTTGTTATCCTCTTCTGTTATAGGACAGCCATTGATTAACTAACACCTGCGCAAGCACACCGAAGTTACGTTGTCTCTGGCATGCCAAGAAGAAAGCCAGGATGTACACTGCATAGCACATGCCGTGGAAAAGCTTTTGGCATGTCTCTCTGTAAAAAAACCTCTACCTGCAGGACTTTAGGTCAGCTATACATAATGCCCCACTAATTTAGATATGCACCTTAAAGCATAAAGTGGGGCTACCTCTGCACTGCAAGGATTAAGTGCTCATCTTTGTCTAGGTTCAAAAATAACAAAGTTATACTCAGGGCTGGATTTCCCACAAGGCCACCAAGGCCTGGCCTTGGGGCGGCAGGGAGTAGAGGGGCGGCACAGTCGCCAGGCAGGTTGTTTTTTTTATATATTTAGCCCCGCTTCAGACAAGCAGGGCTAAATGTAGAGCGGGGAAGCTGCAGCTCATTTTGTACAAGTGATCTCAGTGAAGCTTTTGTGCAAGTGAAAAAAAATGGCTAAAAAGTAAACAAAATTGTAAAATAAATAAAAAATTAAATAAATAATAATAATTAAAATAAAAAAAGTAAAACAATTATAACATAAAAAAATTATACAAAATAAAAAAAAGTTAAAAAAAGAATAAGATACATACAAATTTAAAAAATACTAAAAAATTTAAAAAGTAAAAAAAGTGAAAAAAAATTTAAACCAACTCCGGCTCGAACTAATGGATGGGGCTGGATAGAACACATATGGGTATAGATGAGTCATTGATGCATAGTTCATTTTGCCAGAGCACCTGCTGCCATTTTTCTGCACCCTAGTCTCTATGTTTTTGTGCATAGTTGGGTCACTTAGCCTTGTTTTCACACCGGTGGTATGGCTTTTTGGCTGCAATTCTTCCATGAAGACCACTTCTGGCCAGACTTCTCCGAACAGTACATGAGTATACCTGGGTTCCACTGGTTTCTGCCAGTTTAGTGCTAATGGCACTTTCTGACATCTTCCGATGTCGAAGGGAAGTAAGCATGATGTGTCTTTCATCTGCTGCATTAAAGGAGAACTATGAGGTGAGTGCTTTTCACTCACCTCATAGTTCTAGCCGACCTGTGACAATGAGACTGTTACAGGTCGGCTCAGTAGATCGGGAGGTGAGCGAACACATGCCGGTGTTCGCTCACTTCTCGATCCTGTCACGGCTCTCTGCCGTGACAGGGGAGGGGATGGATTCCCCCCTCCCCGCTCCGATCCGCCAGCGCTGACTGGGGCGGGTACAGCTGGCTAATAAAACCGACATAGAAATCTATTGTCCAGTGATTCATTTTATTTCATAGTTATTATATAACCTGCGACTCCCCCAATTTGTATCTATAGTAAAGTAAAAAATCATTATAAACTTAACCAATTTCCGCATACATAAAGTATTTATTGTGCACAGTACAAACCTACCAATTCAGGACATATATGTCCTAAAGGGAGAGGGCCGCTCAATAGTTGTTCATATAGGTGGATAGATCACTTCATAGTAGGCTTCCCCCTAGTTGGTTGGATTCATACAAGTTGGTCATATAGTCAATCCTGTTCAACGCACACTAAGGTATTTATTGTCTGTGGATCCACCCCATTATTAAACAAATAACCAAATTATATAGAAGAGCAGTCATCGAAACTTTACTTCCAGTCCCCCATCTATACATATAAAGCAATATATCAGCTGTCCAAGCTAATCCAGGATTATGACATTACTTATATCGTTAATGTTGTCCGGACATGCCCAGGGTGCAGTCCCATAATCAGTCCGGCATCTCCCCTCATCAGTAGCGTGGTCAGTGCTAGTACTGTGGGGTTGCATTTATATACTCAACGCTGCCAGGCAGATCCGCCCCAAACTAATACATGGGAAATTACGCTTTGGCAGAGTTGTCGAGTAGTGCGCTCGCACCAGGAATGGGGTGCACAATGTTCCTAGGCATAGATACATCCCAGACCTACACTCAGATCGTGCCTCCCCCAGCCTCACGTCATCCCGCCCCACAAATCCCACCCGATCCCATGCACACACTTGGGGCAGGGACGGATCCCATTCAAATAATGGGGCAGGGATATCAAGAGACCCGGAGACAGGGGCAGGACCAACACCAGCACTTCCATCTCACCCCTAGATCGTGTGAAGTGCGCAAAGGCCACAATCTCCTCCTACACCCGCCCATATGCATCCCCAGCAACACGGATGGAATCAATAGTAATCAAGCATGATAATGCAATAAGACAATGTAGCTACATCCAATAAAACATCAAATACTTGAACTTAATTCAGGACATCTATGGTAAAAACTGAAACATATATGTCATGTATACATACAGATGGTTGAGAACCAACATTACAACAAAGGCAATAAGCAAAACTATAGCCAAGTCATTAATAGGGCACAGATTAGAAACCAACATGAGATATAGAGCAGACCAGTTGTCCAAGGCATTAATATGGCATGAGGCATATGCATGTTATACCGATTTTATGAATCATGTAGTCATATACAGACATCGCAGATCTGCGATTTTTCAGACCTTTCTGAGAGGTTTGTTAGCAAGGTATGTAGTCTTCTAAAGGTTGACTTTTTCACAAACAGAGGTGAAGACTGGTGATTGCAGCCGATGTGCAGAGGTGGTAGAAACCCCGCTTTTTTTTTTCTTTCCCCTTCTTACATTTTTCAACGAATCACTGAGAGACACTAAATTGAGGCGACTTATCTGGGACTTTTGGAGACTATGAACTATTGTTACATTTGAGTATATGTATAAGAATTTTCACAGACACTTTGAAGAAATATTATTGAGTAAGAAATTTTATTTTATTATTTTAAATTGGAGTGATTGATTTAGTGTCACTTAGATCACGGAGATTACGTTATAGGTTAATATTGTTACTAAGACACATGAATTAGCGCGTCACTTATTTAAGCTCTTATTGTTTACGTTTGGTTAAGTTTAGTGCTTGCAGCAAGAAATAGAAGGGATATTGGTCCTAGGTATATATAAATTAAGTGTTTGATTTCACAGGTAACAAAAATGCTTTTCTGAAAGTGACACTAAATTTAAATATTAAAAATGCATTCAAGTACTTGAACTAATAACAAAAATGTATCTTATTTGTGTATCACTCAGCTGTAGATCATCTCTGGATTGGTGCTGACACTGTCCTTCCTTCTGGAGGGTGGCTACTTTTGTTCCCCATGGTCCCTGTGTGTGTTGTAAAGTAGTCACAGCTCCAAGCACGCTCCCATGATGGACTACAATCTCAATTAGGGCTGCAGCTAATGATTATTTTCATAATTGATTAGTTAGCCGATTATTGAGTTCGATTAATCTGATTTTTTTAATTTTTTTTTTTTAATTGCTCCGGTGATGGACTACTAGTTTGTATTGAGATATTTGTCCATCGTAGGAGCGAGCTTGGAGTGGTGGCTACTTTACAACACACAGGGACCATGGGGAACAAAAGTAGCCACCCTCCAGAACAACGCAATGTACCATCAGCTATAGAGGAATACAAATCACAGCAATACATTATACAGTGCAATGCACCATCAGCTATGGAGGAATACAAATCCCAGCAATACATTATACAGCTCAATGTACCATCAGCTATGGAGGAATACAAATCCCAGCAATACATTATACAGCTCAATGTACCATCAGCTATGGAGGAATACAAATCCCAGCAATACATTATACAGCGCAATGTGCCATCAGTTGTGGAGGAAAACAAATCCCAGCAATACATTATACAGTGCAATGCAGCATCAGCTGTGGAGGAATACAAATCCCAGCAATACATTATACAGCGCAATGTACCATCAGCTATGGAGGAATATAAATCACAGCAATACATTATACAGTGCAATGTGCCATCAGTTGTGGAGGAATACAAATCCCAGCAATACATTATACAGCTCAATGTACAATGTGGGGGGTTACAGAACCCAGCAATACATTATATAGCACAATGTACCATAGAGGGGGGGGCATTTCACAGGGGGAGGGGGAAACATCTCCACTATGGACATGCGCTTTTCTCAATGCACTCCCAGGCTGCCCTCCCCTCCTCACACAACACACATCTCCCTGACGTCTTGTCTGCTGAGCAGACTCCAAGCAACTTTCTTCCCTGTGAAGTGTGTGTGGGTGTGTCTGTCGGCGGCTGCCGCCACCCCTCCACTCCTCACTTCAGTTTAATAATTCTCCCCGTCTTCCTGTGACGATCGCGGTGATCATGGATGGTGTGGCCAGAGTGGGCAGCACCGGCCACTGCCGCTCCCTTGAACTCGATCAGTCAGTGACAGCAGGGTGAGGCAAGGAGGAGAAGCAGCGTGCATGGTACAGCAAGCAGGGCATGAAGGAGTTTGACTCAGCTAATCCAACATCTGGATCGGCTTAAACGAACCTCCGGCAGGCTACTCGTTGCTGTACGGCCTTATTTACAGTTTTGCATACCTTCATTTTTTTACCTTTTCGCAAAAAGGCGCAATTACAAATTTGCTAATATTTGTTATTTATTAACTCAATACAGTTTTATCTTTTAGATTTAGTCAAAAAATATTTTTTTTTGTGCACGGATACTGATTTTGGTGTGTTTTAACAATTGAATTGTGTATTTTTATCGGTTTAATATTAATTTGAGAAACATTTGCGCAATTATCGCAGGGCCTACAAATTTAGTATCACCATCTTTTTATTCTACCGGGCCTGCGCTTTCAGAAAATATATGGTTTGGGGGGTCTTTTACAAACGCTAGCAACGCAGCAGTTGAAAATCAAATCAATAGGAAAAAATTGCAGAAAATTCAAAAATGGCTTGGCCAGCTGATTTGAAAAATGTTCCGGAGGGCTTGGCAGCGAAAGGGTTAAACTAATCACTAATCATGAGATTGTAGTCTATCGCGAGAGCGAGCTCGGAGCGGTGGCTACTTTACAACACACAGGGACCATGGAGAACAAAAGTAGCCACCTTCCAGAGGGAAGGACAGTGTCATCAAGAATTCAGAGATGATTTGAGAATCCACAGCCAAGTGATACACAAGTAAGGTACAGAATTGTTCATAGTTTAGGGGTACTTGAATGCATTTTTAAGATTTAACTTTTTTTTCTATCTGTGTCCGTTACAGATTTTCCCTTACTTCCAGTATGGTTAATACACATTGTCAGCAGAACAGGGAATGAGGATAAATCTTTCCAATTTCTACAAGGCTTTTAACCCTTCCCTAACCTATCCAAAACTAGAAAGAACGTTTTTGGCTTGACATAAACTTAAACTGCAGTGTAGTCTACTGTACAAAGATATTATAGAGACTGCATGTGTGGCTGAGTTTACTGGGTCACAAGAGAGGTTGAACAGAATTACAAATCTTTTGGCAAGTAAACAATTCCATATAAATCTAATGTAATGGTGTATTTACCTGGAGTTTCACTTTTAAATTTAACACTGCTCTACTGTATTTTAGATAAGACTTCTGTATTGTATTTTAGATAATAAAACACTTTCTATATAATTTATATATTTATATATCTATATATCTAAATTCTTTTAACTTATTGGGGTACAAATTAAAGTCAGTCTGAGCAAATGTAAACTCTACAATGTCAACAGAAGCAGTATGCAAATACAGCTTTGCCTACTGCTCTGCTTTCTACAAAGGAATATTTAAATTAGGTCTAAGTAACTTTTGGCTACCTGCTGTGTCTGAAAGTAGTTATTTCTCAACGTGTTTATATTCAGGGCTCATTAAAAAAGATTGATATATTTCACCCCGATGTCCTCTACTGTACAAAAAGAAAAATCAGGTTAAGTCTAATGTTTTCTAATTAAAGTTACAGCTTAATTGTTGCAGATCCCACTTACCCAAAGCTAATGAAGTGATTTCAAAATTCTTTCTTTAGAATGAGAGATTATTAGATTGTTATCTAACCTTCTGTATAGTCTAACCGAAGAAACCATTTACCACAAATGCTGCTTTATTAGAACCAGTCAGATCCTCAAGTCAAAGTATAGCAGATATTCATGTAAAACTCTGTATGCAAAATACTAAACATATAAAAATAAGCTTTTGGTGGGACGTGATTAGGCAAGTGAGCGTGGTGGATGCTTAAGCATAGAGTTCCACAGCTGCCGAGGGATTTCAAAACTTTTTCTCAGCAATTACTCACCTAATTGGGAAGAACATAAAGCAAACAATTGCACAGAAGACGTCTAGGGACACCTTGACGCGATAGGGCAGGGGAATTAACTGTAGCCTCACAGCCTCTCCTTCTCCTCTTCCTCCCCCCCCCC
>NW_017306695.1:45034-50138 GCF_000935625.1 Nanorana parkeri | reverse complement strand
CCCACTACACACCAACCTCCCATAGGCATGCATTAGGGTGTGCACACAAAAGTACACATGTGTATATATATATAGAGAGAGATATAGATAGATAGATAGATAGATAGATAGATAGATAGATAGATAGATAGATAGATAGATAGATAGACTTATTGCTAGACACCCCTGTCCATAATAGATCTTCCTTCTTCTCACCATAAATCGTTAACAAGCCTGCGGGTGGAAGTCTAGAATCTGCTGAACTTCCACGCCTTCTCCAGCTGTAGCACTGCAGGTCTCATCGCCATTCCCTTTTTAACCTGGTCAATCACAAAATGAAGCCTTGTGCCATTTGCTTTGTGATTGGCCAGGAGGAGGTGGAGATGTGACAACAGCATTTAACTACAGCTGAAGTGGATAAGGAAGTTCAGTGGGAGCCGTTCTCCCATCTGCAGGTATTTTGAATTTTTATGCTTAGAAGAATGAAAGGGTAAGCAGAGGCAAGTCTCCTCCCACCCTTTCTCAGGGTATATGGAGTGAGCTGATACTCAGGGGATAGAACACAGTGGTATGAGTATCAACCACTGCGGGAGGGAGCTGCAGAGCATTGACCTGCTGCATGCTGGCAGCTGTAGTCCCAGGAGGCAATGTTGGCATCTCAGCGGTTACTGGGCCCGGACCCTCTTTTTCCTTTCTATTTTTTTTTCTTTCGGCGATATTAACATATGAATGGATCACTGCTTATTCATATGTAAATAGCGCTGTCCATTCATATGTAAGTGTTAATCCGGTCCTGGCTGGGAGTGATTAGGTACTCCCCATGTGCAGGCCAATGCAATCTCCCAAACCCCACACTCTCACCTTGTTTTCCCCTGCTTCCCCCCTCCTCACTTTATATATATTTTTTTTATCATGTATAATTTTTTATTGTAAGTAAGGTAATACAGACATAAAAAGAAATAACATTAGCGGAAACAACATGTCAACATTCCTCATGCCATCAGGATTTGAAGACTATGGCATTCAGTCTCTAGAGTTTAAGATATGACAAAGATGAGTTAACATCAGTCAATGTAGACAGTAAAAACAACTAAATAAACACAGATCAGGGACAAAGAATAGTAAACGATAACATCAGCCCCAGGACGTATGTATAGATCTGAGGAGATTAGTTGGTACATAGGAACGTACTGAGGGGAAATGGTAGCAGGACTATGTATTGTATGGGAGAATTCACAGGAAACAATTAACAGGTGTAGTTGTAAAAAATAGTTGGTTGGATAGGGCGTACTCCTCAATATCTTTCTGCTACCCCAAATTCCTCTTTAAATCACCCCTTCTCCTATAGACTTGTGCGCCGTCAAAAAATTTGTTCCATTTCGTTCCGTTTCGTAATATCCATTATTTCGTATTTCGTAATTCGTATCCGAAACTCAATTCGGATTCGTACGAAATACGGATTTTCGTTAGTTTCGCCACATTTTCGTAACTTTACGAACATACGTTATGATGAAGTTAAAAAGCAAAGTACATTTATATTGGAGTTGATGTGGTAGTTGTTTTTGTATCCGAAATACGAATTCCGTTAACGGATTCTGTATCCGAATTTCATATTTCGGACTAAAAACCTACCATCAACTCCAATATAAATGTACTTTGCTTTTTAACTTCAATATAACGAATGTTCGTAACGGAACGAAAATACGTCAACGGAATTTCGTATTTCCTGCCTGTGTATAGTAATGCAACCCTCAGCTGCAGCAGATCCGTATTTCGGATTTAAAAAAAAAATCTTGTCATGTTGTTCAACCTCATTTACAGGGGTAATATTAGTTCCTGTTTCAAAGAAATTCGGATCCGAAATTCGTTAAAGGAATTTCGTATTTCGGATATAATTCAGAAACTGCAATTCGGATTTTGTATGCTTACGAATCTACGAATTTCAGGAAAATTCGTACGAATTTCGATTCGTAACGAAACGAATCGCACATGTTTATTCTCCTATCGCTCCTCACCCCTCCATCTGCACTTAACCTCCCCGACTACTCCTTCACCCTCCCTAACCCATTTTATAACCCCCCATACATTTCTCCATGCAAAAAAAGGATATTTAAAAACAACTCTGCCACCTCCTTTTAATGCCAAATGTTTAAATATCCTGGAGAAAAGATCACTGGCCCTGGCACATGCAGGGAAGCGCAAAGCCGATAAAGTATTCATACAAGAGACCCACTTTATGGGAAACCATATGTCCAGACTTTCTAATACCTAATTTCTAAAGGCATATCATGCCATAAACATTTGCAAAAACTAAGGGAGTCTCTCAGTTTTATAGTGGAAAAAGAATACAAAAATGACAACAACAGTTTAAGAACTGTTTCCTCAGACAAAATAAGAAAATCAGGGCCTAATTAGATCTATGTGTGTGCACAGTGGTTAATTTTTATGTACCTCTTGGCAGGTGCATTGTCATGCTTCATTGTGCTTTTTGTTTCTGCATTGGCATGCATTATTGACACGCGTTTATAATGCATTTTTGCATTTAGAAATTTGAAGTGGATAGAGTTAACAGCAATTGACCAAGGCTTTTTAATATCTGTTGCCAATGTATCGAAATGCATGTTATATGCATTTTGATGTGTTGCTATTGACTTCTATGTGCCTCCTAAAGTTCTGATATATAATAAATGTTACCAGCACACCTATGACTTGTGTCAATAATTCATCTTCTTTACTGATGCAGACTGTTACAAAACGTTTTGGGGGCCACACAGGGTCCCCTTCATCAGGTTTTAGTATGTACATCACACTAAAACCTGATGTAGGGGACCCTGCGTGGCCCCGAAACGTTGTTTTGACAGTCTGCATCAATAAAGAAGTCATCAACACACAAGTCATAGGTGTGCTGGTAACATTTATCATATATTTGAAGATGCACGGCGCCATCCGTGGTTACTACAGCACCCTACTTTATACATAGGGGTTCTGGTAAGGAGTGCAGCAGTTCCTCTCTAAGATTACTAAAGTTCTGAAACGCAGAAAAAAAACTTACATTTTTTATTTTTCCGAACGCTGCACAGAAATGGTGACAGACACTATTTTTAATATGGGGAACTTGAACACATGCATTTTAGCCCATTGTAATGACTGTATTAAAATGCTGCAGTGTAAATGGTAATAAATTAATAATAATTGTGAATTAACAACACTGTTGACTCCTCTGACACTAATCAGAGGCAATCTTGATTTTGTTTTCCTGGGCAACCTCCACATTTTATCCATCTCTGGAACCCTGGAGGCCCTCTGCAGCTCACAGATTTTTGCAAACAATAAAGGCTTGTGGCCTAACCATCTTTTAGATGACAAACATCCTACCCTTAACTTGGTCTTATCTCCAAATAAATAACTTCATTATAAACCATAGGAAAAAAAGAATTCCTCATTCTCTCACTCCCTTAAAAGATATCTGCGCAAAAGGTGATACTGTCACACACATGATTTCTAAAATCTGTACCTGGCTAATATCATCCCAGGCCAGTGCGGTGCTCCATTACCAGATCATCTGGGAAAAAGATCTCAATCTTCAATTCTCGGACCAACAATGCAAAAAAATTGCATTCTGACATATGAATGCTTTGTGAACTCAAAAATGTAGGAATTTGCTTATAAGTTGGTGTCTTGATGGTTCAGAACGCCACTTGGCTTCAGAGGATCTTCCAAGGGATATCCGCTACCTTTGGTGGGAATGTACAGCCATTTTGGCAACAGATCCATTAGTAGATAAAGCAGATAACAGAAGATTCCCCCCCTATGGAACCTGGGAACTACCTCCTACATGTTAATACAGAATCTATCTACAGCCAAAAAAATCCCCTTTCATCCACCTCCTTAAAGGTACTGCAAAGTCTAATTCCTGGATGGAATGGGGTCTTTATTGTAAACCTTATGTCATGATGATTAAAGTTATGAAAAAAAGTAAGCTTCTGGCATTTCAAGCCAATCCATCCAACCAACACACTGGGTCAGCTAAATACTTTGCATGTCTTGTCTAAGCTTTGCCACTCATGCATCTGAAGCAGAATAAACATCAGTAATAGTACGAGAGGATGCTGGATAAGTGTTGCTACAGTATATACCCCAGATTCCAGCTAACCACTTCCTGCTCCTGCTGCAAGATGCATCGAGGTTCCTCCTATTCTCCCTCCCTCTTCTACCTACCTGTACCAGGATTTTTATGCCTGCTCTTCTGTCACCAGGTTTCTGTGAAGTATAAAAATAAAATCATTACTGCCCCTGGATATTACATTGTTTCTCTGGAAGAACCGTGCTCTGGAATCCATTATGATCCTGTCAGAAAAGTACATGGTGTAAGCAGTGTGCAGGCTTCTGGTGATAGCATTCTGCACCTCTGCTTTCCCAACAGAATCTGATGGCAATATAAAGAAGACACTGTCTACAGAACTAAAACGAATGCTGCAGCACAGGGTTTAACTACTGTGGCAAGTCTAACAAAGTATCAGTATCGTCCATCTGTGACTGACAGTGGGTTTGCAGAGCTTCTGTATAGTGTCATCCAAATTTGCTGTGAAAGGAGCAGAGTCTATTATTTACAGTGCTTACATTAAAGTTCTCTGCTCGACACCCCCTTCCCATTACTGTATGTGTACTATATTGTGTATGCTTCTGCTCCACAACTTACCATTCTGAACACTGTGCTGTACATTTCCTATTCCACACTTCACCGCTCTGGAAGCTACACTATGGGGGTTATTCACAAAGGTGCCCGAAGGCATTCGAGAGAATAACCCAGCCGAAGTGAAGTGAGCCGAACAACGTACATCGGCCGTTAATCAGCCGTACATCGGCTGCCTTCGGCTGCACCTCGGTCAGCCCAACGTGTTCTGTATGTTCGGCTGAGCCGAAGTGCAGAAGGACTTTGACTCAGCCGATCCAACATCTGGTCGAAGCTCCGGCCGTGACGCTGCCGATCGCCCCTATTCACATAGGGGCAGAACGGCAGTGAGTGAATAGCCGGATGCCGCCGAGCTGCATTCGGCTAGGCTATTCTGCTCGGTACCTCCATGGTACCAAGCAGAATAGAAAATAGTGGAAAAAGTAGAAAAAA